>NC_056751.1:12790918-13090918 GCF_019279795.1 Protopterus annectens
ATCATGTTAGTAATGATTTGTCTGACAAGTTTCATGTTTTAAGAAATGCTGGAAGGAAAAAATGCAGCTGAATTAACACTGTGTGATGGGCATCATTGGATATGCATAATTAAAGCAAACTTTCTGAGTAGAGACTAAATAAGTAGCTGTGGTCATGTGACTTAATGAGCCATCATCTCCTTTTTGAGATGGACTGCTCTCTATATAACTGCATGTAATAGTAAGTGACGCCAGTGTGAGAATTACAAGAGTAGGAGTGGGTACATGAGAACCCAATGACTGATTAAATGTTTTGATGTTAAGCTCTGTTATCTAGCTAACATGAATGTCTTTTTGTCCTAATCCATCCCAGTGCTGTGGAAACAGCTCAGTGTATTTCCCTATGGGACAATAGTATTCTTACTTATGTGTGTCATGTAAGTGATCTGCTTAGCATCTATGAATGAGGGTACAGATGATCCAACAGCTGGCAGATCTAAAAGCAGCTGCCTGCTAGTTCACTCAGCTGCCATCTAAATACTCAGAGGGTGGTGACATAGTCCTGTCATGGGCCACTGTGCCAACCCTAATACCAGGTAGGGGATAATCATGAACCAGGCCTGTTGTGAGTCGTCCCAATATTCCATAAAAGAGCTCTTTCATGAAGAAGAACCACAAGTAAAGTGCTATAAATAACAGACAATGCAAAGCACTGAGTGTGCATGGAAAAGTACAGCTCATTCCTCTTTAAGAGAAAAAAAATTAGCTCTTCTGAGACACCATTAAAGTACTATGTGTTTGTGTTCAACTCATGTTTGCACCAGATACTAACAAATATGTGGAAATGGTTCATAGGTTCATATGTAGGTACTAGGCTATTGGCCCTAGGGCCTATATAAGCCTAGCCAAAAAGATACCCTGGCTTTCGCCACCCAAGAAAATTATTTTCCTGTTCCCCTATCAAGCAGAGTCACAGAGGTGATCCCTGGGGTGAATTTCCTATTTCCCAGCCAATCATCAAGATTTTTCTTGAAGAGTGCTAATGAGGAGCTTTATTTGGGTCTATATTGAATTAGCAAATGCTTAAAAAAGCGAATGCTAATTCATCGATCCCTTTTAAGCGAAAGCTTACAATCTCGAACACTGGAACAGTGATTTTTTTACACAAGGCAAAAAAATCGCTGGGCCGGTTTCGGGAGTTCGCCATTTCCTCCACTGTGGTGTGATGTCGGAGTTGGTATATTTAAGTAGGGGGGTGTGGGGGACGAAGCCCCCCACATTATATAGTGTTTTAAGTTTTTTTTTTTTTTTTGTGGACCAGCGATTTTTTTCCCTGGGAAAAAAATCGCTGTTCCGGGTGTCCGAAATTTTAAGCTTTCACTTGAAAGGGGTCGATGAATTAGTGTTCGCTTTTCTAAGTGTTCACTAACTCACTATAGACCCCTTTGTTTGATATAGATAGGTAGTTTGTTCCAGAGTATGGGAAGTTTCTGGGACAGGAATCTATCCCTGCAGCACGTTCTGTTTATTGTAATGACAAGGTTTAGGTCCCTAGAGTGTGTAGCTCAGAGGGATTGGGATTTCTTTAAGTGGAGCATGTCCAACAGCTCTGGGTTTGACATAGTTTTGTATGTTAGGCAGAGATTGCCTCTGAGTAGGCGATATGCGATGGAGTAAAGCTGGAGTTTTTTGAGATGGTCTGCTTAGGGCATCTGTTTGAGGCCGGTAATCCTCTTTGTGAGGTATTTCTGCGGCCTTTCCAGTTGTTGTAGATGTCTTGTGAGGTACATACCAAAAGGGGCATTGTACTCTATAATGGGTCTAATGAGTGACTAGTAGAGGGGAACAATGACCTCTTTTTTCCTGGATGAGAAACCTTTGGTGATGAGGTGTGCCACATAGAAGGATTTCTTGACTACTATGGCGATGTGATTATCAAAGGAGAGACTACTGTCCACCTGTGTCCCAAGGTCTCTTATCACACTTTTGGTGTTAAGTAGACTACCACCTATGTGGTAGCTCATGGATACAGAGTTTTTACCAAAAGGGGATGACAGTGCACTTTTTGGCATTGTGCTTGAGGCCATGGCTTTGACACCAGGCATCTGTCTCCATGAGGCCCTTTTGTAGGATGTCCACATTGTTAGGAGTTTCGATTATGGCTCCTAGTTTGCAGTCATCTGCGAACTTCATTAGCCAAAGACTTTCTCTGTTAGCCTGTACTTCAGAAAAGTAGATACCAAACAGGAGAAGACCCAGGACTGAACCCTGTTGTACTCCACTTGTCACTGATTTGAAATCAGATTTGGACTCTGCTACTTTCACAGTGTGGGTTCTGTCAGTGAGCCAGTTGGCAACCCATCTTGTAACATAGGGATTTATACCTAGTTTAGTGAATTTATCTACAATTCCAGAGTGGGGGACGGTGTCAAAAGCCTTGGCGAGATCTAGATAGGCTGTGGGAACCACCTTAACCTCGTCTATGGCTTTGGTGACTGTTTCAAAGAAGTCTGTCAAATTTAAAAGACATGATCTGCCTTTTACAAACCCAAACTGGGTGGGGTCCAGAGTTTGGAGATTACCAATGTCTTTCTTTATAAGTTCCATGATGATACATTCCATGGCCTTGCAGACCAGGCTCATTAGGCTAATGGGGCAGTAGTTCCCGAGGTCCGTGGTGGCTCCCCCTTTGTGGAATGGAATAGCTGTCACTGTGTGCCATTCAGTAGGCACAAAGCCTGAGGTGAGGCTATGATTAAACATGGTGCTTCGGTGGGGCACCAGTTCATTCTGTAGTTTATGTATAACACAGCCTGGGATGTTGTCAGGTCCCATGGATGCTGTGTTCTTGGCTTTGGAGAGTGTAGTTTTTACCTGTGCAGCCATGATTACAGTAACTTTGCATTCTTTCTGTATAGAGATGGGCCCTTTAGGGGGTGAGAGAGGGGTAAAGTTGGCACTGAACCTATCTTCCAGGATGTTGGTAATATCAGTTGGTTCTGTATATTTAGTGCCATTGTGCTGTAACCCAGAGCAGATCTGAGTGTTGCCATTGAGATTCTTGAAATAGCTATAGAATGCTTTGTTGTTGTTTTTAGAATCAGTGGCAATTTTGTTTTCGTAACTAGCTTGGGAGGATTTTATGGGGGATCTCAGCTTCTTACTGAGGCTGACCAGGGAGTTCCTCCAATCATGGGATTTTACTCTTTTTTTAGCAACAGTTTCTTTCTTCTGTTGCAGAGTTTGTTTATGGCAGGGAACCACCAGATTGGCTTCCTTTTTTTGGAGGATAGCCTCTTGGTTCTGTTAGGGATAGCATGATCCATGCACTCGTGTAAGTGCTTATAAAGTGCATTTTTGTAGGATTTAGCAGTTGTACCTCTGTTGTCCATCTGCATGGGTGTCGTGAGGTTTGCCACTTCTGTCTTAAGAAGCGTGAAGTTGGCTTTGGAGAAATTTTTTACGGTGGTTTCCCTAATGGGGGGTGGGGGTGGGATGTGGATGTCTAGGGTGATTAGCTTGTGGTCGGATCTGACCAACAAGGAATTGACCTCTGGTGTGGAACACTGGTCGCCCATGTTGGTATTGACCAGGTCTAGGATATTGCTGCCCCTGGTGGGGTGTTGATAAGTTGATCCAAGGCATTGGAATTTATGAATTAGAGAAAATGTTGAGCAAAAGAGTTGGTACATGAGTAGTTTTCCCAGTTAATGGTGGGGTAGTTAAAATCACCCGTTATGAGGGTGTTGGGTTGTACCCTAATATTTTCCAGTGTATCAAGAATTGAGGAGTGGGAATCCTGGGGCATGGTGAGGGATCTGTAGGAAGTTACAATTTGGATTGCGGTCTTGCCCAGAGTTAGTTGCACTTGGATAATCTTAGATGCATTATGCTGAGCAACTAGCCTGGAGGTGTGGAGGTCCTTAATGAATATGGACATGCCTCCACTTTTAGTGATTCGGTCCAGGTTAGGTGGCCGAAAGGTGTGGTATGAATTATAGCCTGGTAATGCAGGGGTGCTCTCTTGAGCCTTGAACCAGGTCTCTGTCACTGCACAGATGTTGATGTTCTCCTTTTTAAGGAGTGCCTCGAGTGAATGCATTTTGACTTTGTGAATGTGCTTCTCTGGCTGCTGCTGAAAGATAAATCCCAATTCCACGTAGGAGCAGTAACACAAAATATAATGAAAAACAGAAATTCTCTTTCAAAGCCTGGAAGAACTCTTCCCTTTTATTTGATAAACTACGATATCATGTGTTCATTTTCTCGGCTCTACCTTCACTTCCTGTTGCATCACCATTTCTAACTCTGTCTTTTTTATGGGAGCTGTTTTGTATTATAGGTCCATAGGTTCATTGGTTTCTACTAAGCTAAACACCACCAGGGTCTTTGCAAGCTTAACCATGCAACCCAATCCTATTTTGTCCCCAAGTTCTTTGGACACCTATATGGTGGGGTATTTTATTAAGGTATCTAAGGGTTATATGGGGGGGTGTTAGTTGGGGGTTAAATTACTTACTGTCGAACTCTGTCCATCAGAGACATGGGGGCCAGACTGGAGGTGAATTTGGGATTTCCCATCCAATGATCAAGGACAGGTTTTGTTTGACTAGGATCAGAGATGAACTCTGCTTCACATAGATGGAGAGCTTATTCCATAGTGCAAGGATTCTTTGAGACAAATATTGGTCACTCCAGTATGTTCTATTTATGTTGCAAGCAAAGTTTAGGTCCTTCTATCTAGTGTTTCTGGTGCTTTTTTCCAGATGTGAATGAGATCTATCAGAACTGGATCTGAGGATGCCTTTTATGCTGGACATAGGTCACCTCTCAATACCCTGCTGGTGACTGAGTACAGAGATAGGACCTTATGGTGATCTGTGTAGGGCAGTTTATGGATTCTGCTGGTAAGGAACCTTTGAGTGTGTTCCAGCTGTTGCAAGTGGCTGGTTAGGTGCATGCCAAAAGGGACACTCTACTCAGTGATGGTTCCAATAAGAGCTGAGTGGAGTGGCACTATAACTTCCGTGGATCTAGATGATCATACTGTTTGCTTAAGAGCTGGGTGATGTATTAATGATTTTCTTACTATCTTGTTTATTTGATGGTTGAAGGCAAGATTACTGATTACATATATTCCCAGATCCCTAACTATCAGGTATAGTCTGAGGGGTGATTTATTGGGGTCTATATCATGACCTCAGAATTGCATAATGTTGAACACCTATTCATCGACACATATATGTTGAATCTTAATTAACCGAACAGCCAGAAAAATGAGTTTTTTTTCCTAGGGAAAAAAACAGTTGGCTGTCACTGTGGATTTGCCCTTTCCCCCACTGTAGTGCGATATCAGAGTTAGTATATTTAGTTAAGGGGTGGGGCCGCAGCCCCCCGCCACATTGGGGGGTTGTGGGGGGTGAAGCCCCCCCCACTTTGTAATGTTTGTACTGGTGTGTTGTGTTCATATGGCCTAGTGATTTCTTTCCCTGGGAAAGAAATTGGTGATCTGGATGTTCGGTTATTTGGGAGTTCGACATACAGTGGATATAAAAAGTTTACACACCCCTGTTAAAATGCCAGGTTTTTGTGATATAAAAAAATGAGACCACAATAAATAATTTCAAAACTTTTCCCACCTTTAATGTGACCTATAACCTGTACAATTCAATTAAAAAACAAACAAATCTATAGGGGAAAAATATAAAAAATAAAAAACATACAATACACTGGTTGCATAAGTGTGCACACCCTTAAACTAATACTTTGTTGTGTCTGCACACCCTTAAACTAGTACTTTGTTGAATCACCTTTTGATTTAATTACAACATTCAGTCTTCTTGGGTAGGAGTCTGTCAGCATGGTACATCTTGACTTGACAATATTTGCCCACTCTTCCTTGCAAAAGCGCTCTAAATCTGTTAGATTGCGAGAACATCTCTTGTGCACAGTCCTCTTCAGGTCATCCTACAGATTTTCTATTGGATTTCAGTCTGGTCTCTGGCTGGGTTATTCCAAAACTTTAATTTTCTTCTGGTGAAGCCATTCTTTTGTTGATTTGGATGTATGATTGGGGTCATTGTCATGTTGAAAGGTGAAATTCCTCTTCATCTTCAGCTTTCTAGCAGACACCTGAAGGTTTTGGGCAAAAAGTGACTGGTATTTGGAACTGTTCATAGTTTCCTCCACCTTGACTAAAGCCCCATTTCCAGATGAAGAAAAGCAACCCCAAAGCATGATATTGTCACCACCATGCTTCACCGTGGGGATGATGTTCTTTTGGTGATGCAAAGTGTTGTTTCTGCACTAAACATACCTTCTGGAATTGTGGCCAAAAAGTTCAACCTTGATCTTATCAGACCATAACACATTTTCCCACATGCTTTTGGGAGACTTGATATATTGTTTTGCAAATTTTAGCTGGGCCAGGATGTTTTTCTGTATAAGAAAAGGCTTCCGTCTTGCAACCCTACTCCATAGTTCAGACATATGGAGAATACGGGAGATTGTCGTCACATGTAGTACACAACCAGTACTTGCTAGAAATTCCTGCAGCTCCTTCCATGTTGCTGTAGGTATCTTGACAGCCTCCCTGACCAGTTTTTGTCTTGTCTTTTCATCAATTTTGGAAGGACATCCATTTTGATGACTGTCTTCACTGTGTTCCATGGTATATCCAATGCTGTGGAAAACTTTTTGTACCCTTCTCCTTACTGATCTTTCAACAATACGATCCGTTTTATACTTTGTGAGCTCCGTGTGAACCATGGCTTTTGCTGTAACAGGCAACTGAGTAAATGTCAGGAAAATCATACTAGGACAGCTCAATTTTATTTGAGGTTAATCAGAGTCTCTTTAATTGATGGCAGGTGTGTACCCAAGAAGACTGAATGTTGTAATTAAATCGAAAGATGATTCAGAAAAGTATTAGTTTAAGGGTGTGCACACACAGCAAATCATTTCCAAGATAACTTGTTTTATAGCTTTGCATGTTAAACTTGCCAGACTGGGATCTGTTGTTCCCAGGGTTGGTTGATCGTGCACCTTTATGAAGAGGAATGACCATTGTGGCCCTCCACCTGGCATGTAACCTGTTTTGAGGCTGTAGTTGAAGAGTATCTCAAGTGGTCATGATAGGTCATGTTTTAGGCTATTTAGGAGGCATCCAGGGATATTGTCAGGGCCCACTGAAGTAATGTTTTTGGCCTTAGCAAGTACCACCAGGACCTGGTCCCTGTTGATAGATCGATGGATATGCTAGAAGGGAGTTCACAGGTGTTAGTGGGAGAGTGGGAGGAGAAGTTAGAGCTAAATTTATCAGCCAGTAGACTGAAGATAGGAAATTCCAGCATTTTCATTCCTCAAATTATATTAAACTTGACCTGCAAAGGGTTTTGTAGGAAGGGACTATGCCTTCATGTAAATTGTTTTTAAATGGTTATTAACTTCTGTGGGTACCATTACATTTACAGAGCATATCAAAATGCTATATAGCATTCATGGTGGTGGGATTGAGTCTACTGAAAATGTTTACATGCTATTTTCTCTCAACACAGTTGCTCACTGTCATTTGCTTTAGGGGACAAGTGCCTCATCTCCCATCAGTGTTAACCCTATTGATTTACCTAACCCTCATGCTACCCATTCTTAGAAAATGTATAGCCCTCCCATAACCCTAACTCTAAACCTAAAACTTCTACTGAACATAAATCTTCCCTCACCAACCCTCACTCTAAAACTTCCATTCCAACTCATTCCCTCCAGTAGAGCTCTTTTGAGTATGTACCTTTAACTCCCAGTGGGTGTGGCTTCAGCCTTTATAAAATGAAGTTCTCACCTTACAGTTCTAACAAATACTAGTTGACAGAGGTCATATATCAATACAGTTGTGTTTGCCATCATGTATGCTTCAAAATAAAATATTCTGATACCTTATATGTAGTATGGTTTTGTAATTATTAATGCAAATGTGAACAGGCAATATTTGACACCTAGAGGCACAGTAGGAGGTAACTGCAAAAACGTATGGAGACGTCACTCGGCTGAAATTAATTAAATGTAAATTTCCTATTTACTCCCTAAACCTAAAATTCTCTTACCACTCCCTAAATCTAAACTCCCCTCCTGCTCCTAAAACATAAATTTTCTCCCCTCTCTCCCTATACCTAAGTTCTCTGAAAACTCCTTAACCCTAAACTACTCTCCATCTCATTAAACCTAAATTCCCCTCCTATTTCCTAAACCTAAGTCCCATCCTAATGTATTCTAAAGTTCCACCCCCCAACACCCTCTCCATTTGCCTAGCTCAGACTTGAATATGTGTTTAGCCAATGTGTGTCAGCTGCACTCTCTCCACATGACTGCCACCCTGTTTGAACTCGTATTTCAGTTTGAGTACAAATGGCAGTCCATGAGATCTACAAGACACTTGAGATCTCAGCTGTGAAATTTTGATGTTCGAATAGCTGGTCATACCTCTCAACTGTACAGATTTTTGCCTCATATTTTTGGTCCACTTTTCATAAAGTTGTGGTTTTCTGTCAAATTTGTGGCAAATTATTAAAGATTGAAGTTAGAAAATAATTACAGACATTTGAGTTTCAGACTTCCTACCCTTCAGAAAAATTCATGCTAATGGAAAACCTGTTATTCTATCAACTTTCTAAGTTTGTAAGAGTAATATTTAAAAATTGTCCTTATTTTTGGGCCTTTGTCCCACTTTTATTTATGACTTTGTCCAGATTTCTTGCTCTTAGATGTTGAGAAGTATGGCTGGGACTTGGGTGTTATATTCAATGAGATTTTGTAGGTATTGTATTTTTAAATATGTTTTCAGGCATTTAATAGGCTATTTTGCATTGCGATAGCATATGTGTGTGTGTGTGTGTGTGTGTGTGTGTGTGTGTGTGTGTGTGTGTGTGTGTGTGTGTGTGTGTATGTGTGTGTGTGTGTGTGTGTGTGTGTGTGTGTGTGTATGTATGTGTGTGTGTGTGTGTGAGTGTGCGCGAGCGTGCACTTACTTGTGCATGTCTCTGTGCGAATGAAATAATGTTCCTGATGTCAGAAATTGAATGTCATGTGCTCATCAAGGAATGATCATCAGATAGAGCAATGTGTATTGAACAAGGTTTCTGTGTTTGCTTATATTAAACTTCTAAAGAAGTTGCCTGTAAAAGCACTGATTATAATACACGAGATAAATTGCATCTACCTGTTTTACATTGAGTTTTTTTTTTTTCCAGCAAAGAAAAACTGCCTTTCATGCTGGGAACGGATCCAGAATTTGTCGATTATCATTATATTTCTTTGTGGTTAAGGCCAGATAACTTAAAAGTTAAATGTATTAACATGATCATAAGCTACTCTATTGGGGGGAGGAAGTACATGAGTTCCAGTTTTGCAGTAGTGCACGTACATTTCTTGAAAATATTTCAGACTGAAAAGAGGTCTTCATTTGAAAGCATTTACCTTGTTTCTTGCCTGACATTTTCTATATGCACAAATGCATACTTGTGCATGCATTATTGTACACCCTTATTTCATTGCTGCAGTTTACAAAGATGCCGGTTTTCATTTTGCAGTGTAAACTGCAGTATTGGGTCATTAAAGGCAGCCTCCATGTCTGTTTATGAAGCAATTAAGGATGCTGTCAAATACAATAGCCTTATAATTTTATTTTTGTTCTATTTTCTGTTATTTGGTTAGACGTCAAGCACTGTTCTTTGCCAAGTATCATCTGACTATACTCTGAATTCCCAAATTCCTTTTTGATATATATCAACATCCCAAGTTACAATTCATTGGGTGCTCATATTCTCAGTTTATGGAAGCAGTTTTAATTAATTTTATTTCAAAGTCAACCAGCTTTGGACTGAACTTTATGATATAATATCAGCTAGACTTTGACATTTGTATGATTTACAAAACCAGATGTTATTCTTCTAATCAAAATAAGGTCTTGCGTTTCTAAACAATAAAGACAACTTTATGTATACAATTGTAGAAGGTACAGCATTTTGCATTATATTTATCTTAAAATTCAAATGCTAATCCTATATAAAAATCAAACATTCAAAAGATGAATGCTAACTGTGCTTACTGATATATAATTAGATAGCTTACTCTGCAATAAAATATTATTTGTAACATAAAACCTGTCATTTAAATATGTTTTATATATCTGTGTGTGTGTGTGTGTGTGTGTGTGTGTGTGTGTGTGTGTGTGTGTGTGTGTGTGTGTGTGTGTGTGTGTGCGTGCATGCGCACATACATTAAAAATTATGAGACAAGACTAAATGTTGTTGTGGTACAAAGTAAATATTTAAGCTGACAACAATCTTCTCTTGTAGGTTCCCAGTCATTTGCATATAATGATTTCCAGATGTGGTCAGTATGTCAGATGTGTTGTAGCTATAAATCATCATCAAATTTTCATGTGTTTAAAAGAAAATGAATCTCATGGATGGTTAAATGTGATAATGTTTCACTGTTGCAGTCGTGACTTGTGGGTTATCACTGCTGGGTAGCCCTCAGCCGGCCCGAATACCAGAGTAAAGGATTTCCCTCCTGCATTGGCTGTCCAGGTACAGAGGCTGACATCAGGTCATCAGGACTATAAAAGGAGACAGCCAACGTCATTACATCAGTCTTTCTTGCTGTGGAGCCCAAAGCAGAAGAAGTTTTGCGAGTGTGTCGGTCGGCCATTGCCATAGTGAGGGAGAAACCATCTAAAGCTAAGTACCCCATTGGGGAACCTTTTCTTCCTTTTATCCGATGTCAGAGAAAGTCAATAATTGTCTCAGTTGTGGAAAACAGATCCCACATCAAGACTTTCATTACTTCTGCGTCACCTGCGTAGGCCCAGACCATGACATCCCTGGATGTTGGTTCTGTGCCCTGTTTAATACATGAACAATTAGAAGAAGAGCTGAAGTTGTGGCTAGACACTTTGGCGACTCTTTTTCTCATCACGGTATGGCATCGGTCAATCAGACAGCTGTGGATTTACCTAGAAAAAAGAAAGATAAAGGAAAGGCCTTAGAAAGTTAGGCCTATGGACGACTCTGGTCCCAAGTCAGCCAGGCTTCCTCTTATTTCAGTTGCTGAACTCAATGGGGCGCCTTTTCAGCCCCTGACACCAGATAAGGAACCATTGCAGGCCTCTGCCAAGACCGATTTGGAGTCCGGTATGGCACAGGATTCATCTTCTCTGGTCGTAACATTGGCCTTCAGTCATGGGGTTGGTCCAGAGCCACTTCGCAGACACTGGCTTCCGCAGAGACAGCTCCGCTGACCAATGCCAGGTAGAGACCTACAACCACACTGCCAGTTAAGCTTACTTTGTATAAGGCCTCTGAGATCTCATCCCAGGGACCCAGCCACCAGCCTCCTTCCTTCCAATCTGACACACAGTCCCAGCAGCTGCTCAGAATGGCAGAGGATTTAATCATTCTAATTAGAGGAAGTTAGCCTACCCAAGCCACCCCTGCTAAAAGGAAAAGAGACATTTCTACTAAGCCTCTTTCTGACCAGGACTCAGAATGTTCAAAACCAGATGATTCTGACACTGAAGACCAGCCATTTGCAGCATTTGAGGATTCGGATGCTGAAGACCCTATTCCTGTTGCCACCCCTCCTGAGGACCTCTCTTTTGGGAAACTTTAAATTCCCTCAGGGAACATTTCCACTGGGAGGCACAGGATTATCCTCAGTCAAAGAAGAGACTGAGAGTTCCTTGACCTGCCACAGTATAAACCTCTGGCCATTCCCCCTATCCTGGATTTGGTGGAAGTTGTCTTCCTGGAAACTGCACTCACCTCTGACTCTCTCCCACCTACACTCAGGAAGCCAGACAGATATTACAGGGTGCAAGACACCCACAAGTATCTTTTTAAGAACCCAACTGCTGATCCAGAGGTCATTACTCAGGGTCTTAAGGGGGCAAGGGTTAGTTCCTCTAAAAATCCCATTCCAGCTGACAAAGAGAGCAGGGCCTTGGATAGATTAAGCAAAAAAACCTACAGTTCGGCTACCCTAGCCATTAGGGCCCTGAATTGTCAATTCCATATGCTGAAATACCAGCAAAATGTTCTATAATTACTTAAACAGAAAATTCCAAACCTATCAGACAGCAGTACTACTAGAGAACTAGCTGATATTATAATTTCCAGCTCCCAGATAGCCAAACATTCCCTGAATTGTGGGTTTGATGCCTTGGAGGCCTCCAGCAGGGCTGCAGTCACTGGTTCTGTAATCAAAAGGTATGCCTGGTTAAGGGAACAACCTTTGCCTGACCAGGTGAAATCCAAATTGTTAGATGCCTCTCTGGATAAGGACCACCTGTTTGGACCCAAAGCTGAGGAGGTTCTTAAGAAAATGGAAGACAAGGCCAAGTCTATGTAGACTGTGAAGGATTTCTTGCAGGTTCAGCCTCCCAGGTTCAGCAGGAACTTCCCCACAAAACACTGGTCCTTTCCTGCTCAAGCAAAGCCCGTCCAAAGGAAGACATGCAGGGACAGACCTACAAGGCAACAATCACAAGGCCAACAAAGATCAAGACAATGGACCTCTGCAATGCCTAAGCAGGAGAGTTCTAAGCCCCCCCTTTTTCAAGGACTCACAATGACTCCATACCCCCTCTGCCCCACAACCCCCAACAGAGACTAGGAGGAAGACTTTTCCTCTTCCTAGAGAATTGGCAGGCAATCACTTCAGATCTATGGGTTCTAAAAATTATCAGCAGGTACAGATTCTCTTTCAATGAAAGCCCCACATATTCAGGCTTCCCAGATGTACCAGCAAATTAGAGGGCAGAAGCCATCTGTCAAATACAAAAGCTTTATGCCCAAGGTGCTGTGGAACCTATGCCAAAGGAACAGACCAGAAAAGGATTTTATTCATGACTGTTCCTGGTACCCAGAAAGGAGGGTACCATGCATCCCATTTAGACCTGTCCACTCTGAATCTGTCCCTCCTGGTACCAACATTCAAAATGCTGACCTTGCAAAAAATCTTACCAATGTTGATGCCACATGCCTGGCTAGTGACCCTAGATCTGAAGGATGCCTACCTCCGTATTCCCATAAGGAAGTCCTGCAGGAGTTTCCTGCAATTCAGAGCAGGGACATAACACTTTCAGTTCTCTGCTCTGCCCTTTGGCTTATCCACTGCTCCCGGAGTATTTACCAAGTGCCTAGCTCCTGTCATTGCCTTTTGCAGACAGAAGGGCATTCAGATTTACCCATATCTAGATGACTGCCTCATTCAAGCAGACAACAAGAAGAGATTCCTGCAGGACCTCACTTTTGTTCAGTCTCTCCTATCCTCCTTGGGTTTCACCATCAACCAAGAGAAGTCCCAATTTCTTCCCTCGGAAGGTTAACCTTCCTGGGAGCTCTTCTGGACACATCTTCTCAAACAGCCTCCCTCCCCCAGGAGAAGCAGAGCTTCCTCCACTCATACTTCACACAGCTGGCCCGCAGGACCCACTTCACAGCAAGGAAATTCCTGCAAGTTCTGGGGTACATGGTCTCCTGCATTCTGCTGGTACCACTAGCCAGACTACACATGAGGAAACTACAATGGTACCTCAGGAACCTCTGGTGCCAGCATTCTCAGTCACTAGAACATCAGCTGCCCCTGATTCCTTGCTTAAAGAAGGAGCTCTTATGGTGGGCAGAGGCATGTGCCCTAAACAAGGGCCTTCCCTGCATCACTCTCCCACAGGACCAGATAATCACCACAGATGCTTCAGACACAGCCTGGGGGAGCACATCAAGGGAGTATGTTCACTCAGGGCATTTGGGAACAGGAGGTCCAGGGCCTCCATACTAAACTCAACTAAAAGAAATTTTGGCCATGCACCAGGCAATCCTAGCTTTCAAAGAACATCTGAGACCAGGAGTGCTCTTAATCAAGACAGACAATACAACAGTAATGTGCTACATCAACAAGCAGGATTGAACCCACTCTTATCCCCTATGTCACTTGGCTATGCAAATCTGACAGTCAGCCTCAAATCTGGGACTGCACCTGATAGCTCAATATATCCTAGGCAAACAAAACACCCTGGCAGACCAGCTAAGCAGAAGCCTTCTGGATCCCCATGAGTGACAGTTGTACAAGGGGACTGTCCAAATCATCACCCAACATTGGGGGAACCCAGACGTAGACCTTTTTGCAACCCCAGAGAACTGCCAGCTAACCATGTACTGCTCCAGAGAGTTCCATCCAGAAGCATGGAGGATGGATGCCCTATCCTTCCACTGGGAAAACCTGTTTGTGTACACTTCCCCCCACCTCTGATCCCCAGGGTACTTCTCAAGATCAGGGAGGAAGGACCAAAGGTTATTCTTATTGATCCAGACTGGCCCAGACAGCACTGGTACCCCTTGCTCCTCAGTATGGCCAATTGGCCTCCCATGAACCTGCCCCTCTCAGAAAGCCTTCTAACTCAGGAGAAAGAGATGGTATTGCACCCAAACCTCCCTACTCTCAAACTGTCCACATGGCTAATACCCCAAAGGCAGATGACCCAACAGCCTTCAGCAGGCAGGTTTTAAACATCATCAAGGAAGCCAGAATGCCCAACACCAGAAATCCTACTCAGCCAAATGGAAAAGATTTACTATCTGGTGCCACAGCAAGGGCATCAACATCTCCTATGCCACTCTGCCATTGGTTCTGGACTACCTGGCAGAACTCCTAGAACAGGGATTGTCTTACTCTTCCATCAAGATACATGCCTCAGCTATTTCTACCTTTGTTCAGTCGAATCAGCTTATATTTTCTCAACACCTGTTAAAAATATTCCATAGGGGGGTGGCACACATCAGACCACCTAGAAGACCACCTGCTCCAGCATGGGATCTGAACTTTGTCCTGGAAAAATTGACTTTGCCTCCCTTTGAGCCAGCTGCCTCAGCTGACCTGAAGTACCTCTCTTGGAAAACTGCATTCTTGCTGGCCATAACCTCAGCCAGGAGAGTTTCTGAACTACAGGCCCTTATGGCCCCTCAGCCATTCATTATTTTCCTTGCTGACAGGGTCTCACTTAGGACTAACCCCTCCTTTATGCCAAAAGTGCTCTCAGAGGTTACCCTCAACCAGGCCATCCATCTCTCTACCTTCTTTCCCAACCCCCAGAATAGACAGGAAATAATTTTGCATATCCTTGACGTACACAGACAATTGAGATATTACCTGGATAGGACAAATTCAGTCAGACAATATGACCAGCTTCTGGTTTCCTTTGCTCCTGGGGCAGAGGGGAATTCCCATTTCCAAACAGACCATCTCCAAATGGATCTCTCATTGCATCCATTTCTGCTACTCCTTTCATGGAAAGAGTCCTCCCAAATCTATCAGATGTCATTCCACTAGAGCAGCCTCTACTTCCACTGCCTTCCTGAGAGGGGTTCCAACTAAGGATATTTTGAAAGCTGCTACCTGGACTTCCATCCACACATTCACCAAGCACTACCAGCTGGCTCCATTCTCCAAAACCAAGGCAGCCTTTGCATCTGCAATCCTGCAGGGAATGCTGGCATTCTGTTAATATTGTGCTTTCCTTTAATTCCTATACTCTTTCCTCCACCCCTTTTTTCTCAGCTTTAGGGAATCCTCCTACAAGTGATGACTGCAACAGTGAAATACGAAGAACATAGTACAGTTGTGTACACTTACCATAAATGTAGATGTTCAAGAGTATTCACTGTTGCAGTCCTGTTTCCCTCTCACATTTCCCCTTTCTATTCCTCCTTCTTAGGGGCTCTTACTTACTGTGGCAAGAAAAACTGATGTAATGACATTGGCTGTCTCCTTTCATAGCCCTGATGACCTGACATCAGCCTCTGTACCTGGACAGCTGACGCAGGAGGGAAATCCTTTACTCTGGTATTCGGGCCGGGTGAGAGCTACCCAGCAGAGATAACCCACAAGTGATGACTACAACAGTGAATACACAAGAACATCTATATTTATGGTAAGTGTACACAACTGTACTATTACATGATGCTAAATTTAATTTTTCATATTTCTATGGAATTACAGTGTGGATCTTTATTCAGTATTGATTTTATAATCTTTTTTTAATGACAGGATTTCTGTTACAGAGTCTAAACAGTATTTTACTACAATTCTCCAGCTCTGGAAAAAATGCAAGGAAGCTAATGTGTTCTGATATTTTTGATAGAACTGTATGCATGCTTGAATATACATGCACACATACAGACATACACAGACTGCGGCAAGATAGTTTTGTGTGTACAAGAGACCACTGCCATATATTGGAAAAACTATTTAAGGTTTATGGAAGAATTCTTTTTGGTTTATTTCATATAACACTTTTTAATATTGAAGGTTCTATAAAATAATTGTGAGTTGCTTCACAGGTTAATGTTTTTCAGTGAGATTTGAACCACAGAATTTAATTACAAAAATGCATTCATACAAGACTGTTGAGTTATTGGTAACAGGAATTCAGGTATGTTTAAGTTGTACATTTGCAGTGTATGAAAATCTAGCATTTGTAAGTACTGAACAGTAACGCAGAATGCCTTACCTATGAAGTAGTAACTAGGAAGTTTTGTCTGTTCTGGAAAATGCAGTAAGGAAAAAGATGAGTTTTGTGTGTCTAAAATGGGCCATTAGATATTGCAAAATACTAAGTTTTGATTTGTTGCATTTCCAATGAGAACAAAACTGAAAGCATCCCGATTTCTTGGTAAAATATAATTTTTACAGACTACTATTGTTGATACTAAAATAATCAACAAGTGGGTTGCATGTTTTACTGGCAGATTAGTAAAACACTTTTATCATACAGAGGATGATTTGTGGACTTAAGTATGGTCACAAATGAGATTATTTAAAATAACATTATTGTCAATTGGGAAAGAAATATGCAAGTGTAAATTCCTAGGTGAGTGAAACATTCTTTAGCAAAAACTGTTTTAACTGAACTCACACTTTTTTGTATTATCACAAGGTAAACATCCTAGGCAAACTGGAATCAGCAGTAAATTTAATGACTCAGTATAACAAAAGGGACAGATTTGTCAGTGCATGTGTATAGACAATCATTTTTAATAGGTTTTCACAAGATGGTGACATAAAAACAAGACAAACCTTGGGATTCATTAAACCTTACATGGAGTGTAGGAATAGTGCAGCAGCTGCTGCACAGAATATGGCCGCCACGTGATTCAGTAAAGGGCTCCCAGGATGTGCACGAGCGCTCTTGCACTATTCCTACACGGACACTACTGCCTAATGCTAATTACCTCATTTGCTGGTGAAAACCATGCAAATGAGGTGAATTAGCGATTCAGCAAGCAGACAGGTGTCCATGCAGCAATAATGTAAGACGCAGAAATGTATTCAGTTACTAGCTGAAGAATGTCTGCAAATTAGAAAACGGAGGCATAATAGCTCAAAATAAAGCATGTATTATATTTAGTAGGCATGCCAATGGCCAAATATATGGCCATTGGCATGATAAATAGTTTTAATTTTTTTAAAATAAAACATTTTTTTGGGGCCGATCTCGGCCTTTTAAGCATAGGGCAGCAGCGTGCAAAAGGGATAGTGCCGAAAATAAAAAAAGAGGGAAAAAAATCAATTTTTACAGAAATCTGCATTTTGCCATTATAGTCAATGGCACATAGAATGAAAACAATACCAGGGAATAGTGGTTGCTAAGGGGAAAGGCCCAGTCTAAGTGTGGTAACTATGGAGTAAGGCAGTGGTGTATGCAAATGAGGGGATTTATACTGAATCACAAATTTCTTTTAAGTGTCAACTGTGTAGGTGCTCTAACACCACCGTGTAGACAAGAAGACAGCTAACATGAAAAGGGGGTGTGTCATGCTTGCTGTAAGCACATTGGAGCTCAGTGGCCCATGTTTGTCCTTAGCTAAGCACAGCTAAGGAAGTGTGTGTGTCTGAGGCTTTATTATCTTATACCATGAAATGCAGAGTGTGTTCGTGTCCAGGTAGAGCCAGTTCTGCTTAAAAGTGTTTACTTTAGCTAAACGGGTGTGCGCAGCGTGCACCAGGCCTAAAAAAAAAAAAAAAAAAAAAACAGGAAATAGCAGAACTGTTTACAATTGAGCAACATGTATGTGAGGCTTAAATGGGGAGGAACTGGGAAGGGGAAACAGCAGAAGGAAGGCAATCAAGAACTACCATAGCTGGCAGGTGGAATGTATCAGAATCAGCCAATTATACAGGCAGCAGCCAGGCACACTACTATAAACTATGCAAACACCTTTCAGTCTGTTTATGCCCACAAACTCTACACCACTGGTGTACACATTCGGGGGAATTTTAAACTGACAAAACTAACAAAACATGTTAGGGGCTGCTGTTGCTTTGATCTATCGGTATGTGCTAGAAACTGAGGGTGGTGAGGAGGATAATGCTGACAACCAACTCAGACCAAGGAGGAGGAGAAGAGTGTTCAGACCCAGGGTAACATACCAGGGACTACATAATCTTGAGATAGTAGAGTGCTACAGGGTGGACAGGGACATACTTCAGCAACTTGTTGAGCTGTGCCAGCCTCACCTCAAGCCCAGAACCAACAGAGGGAAACCCATCCCAGTGGATACCAAGGTATGTGTAGCCTTAGGAATACTAGCTACAGGTACTTTCCAAAGACTAACTGAGGATATCATGGAGGTCTCACAGGCATCTGCGTCCAGGATACTCCACTAGTTCCTGGATGCCATGCGACTACATGCCGCTGAGCACATTTACTTCCCCAGCACCTGTGAGGAGAGGACCAGCAATATGCTTCTCTTCCACCATGTAGCAGAATACCCGGAGGTACTGGGTGCCACAGACTGCACACACATCCACATCAAAGCACCACCCAATGACCAATGCAGGGTCTGCCTAAACCACAAGGGGTTCCACTCCCTCAACAGCCAGATCATGTGCGATGCTCAGGGCAATATCAAGAATGTGTGTGCTGGCAGCCCTAGAAGCTGTCATGCCTCCCACATCTGGCATTTGTCACAGCTGTACCAGGTGTTTGCCAGTGGGGACATCCCATATGGCCATCTGGTGGGGCATGCTGGCTATGCACTTGAGCCGGGGCTGATGACACCCATCAGAAATGCACACACACCCACACAAGAACGGCATAATGAGGCACACGCACAAACCAGGATCATTATAGAGCGTGTGTTTGGGATGCTCAAGTCACGGTTCTGCTGCCTTGATATATCTGGTTGAGCCTTGCAGTAGTCTCCAGCCACATGTGCTCACATGTTCATAGTATGTGCCATGCTACACAATATGATCCTGCAGAAACAGCTGCAGCAGGAACAAAACGGGGAAAGGCCACACAGCCCCCACCATTGCAAGGGTCTCCAGAGGCACAGACGGACTCGAAGGAGGAACATCCTGAGCCTACCCCTGTAGGCAGATGGAGGCGTATCCAGTATGCCCTGTCCTTGGCAAAGAGGCAACACATAGCACATACACTGACACTGTAGGGCCCGAGGGACTGAGCTCTCTCTCTCTCTCTCTGACTCACACACACAGTAAAATGGATGCCAAACATCACACCACCTATATCTTACCATGTATAGGCAGGCTACTGCATGCATCCAACATAGTCAGCCCTCAAGCACCAGCCTCACAACAGCCTCAGGCACAAGGTAAGTCAGTCTCCTTAAAATAAATGAGTGGAGTGGAGTGGAATGTTCTGATAGCATATCTATGGTATTGATTCAAGCATGCAAGGAAATGGGGGGGCTTACTGGGCTAGCAGCAGATAACTGACAGCTCTGTGGGACAGCAGGAAGTGTATTCCCAGCACTGGCCTACCCATAGCATGCAGGACCACCCTAGTTGATAAATACCACTGCAGTATATGTGGTGAGCCAAATAACTGGAGAGTCATAGGTCACATGCATGGATGTCAATGTGGGGGTCCCATACCCTCCCCCAGTCTCACCCAGCAGATCAGCTGTAGAAAACCATGCAGAAATGTCTGCCAAAGGCCCCCACTTGCGACATCCATGAAATCCCCACCTACAGACATTTACACACTGATATAACAGCAGGTCTGGAAGTGGCAGTATGGCTTTGAAAGGTGAGAAGTCTAAAACTACAAATGTTTATACCAGAGCAATCCAACCTGTGGTTGATACTGTTATGTCTGTAGTCTCAAAGATAGGGCACACCACTATGCTAAATGGGACCAAAATGTTAAGCAAATATCAGCACAGTCTCTGCACATGTGTATTGTGTACAGATGTGCCACCCCCCCATAGTCCCATAGAAATGCAATAACATGTCCCTAGCCTTAAGCAGCATCCAGCTGTCAACTAGAGTGATGGCTCAATGCAAACAGAAAGCAATTGTCAGTAACACTTGCAGTCAGCTTACTGGTACCATCCCAGGGTTGTCCAATGCTGACAGCCTGGGAACATATGATTATCAGAATGCACTGCCTTGCTATAGATGGCCTGCATCTGTTACACCTGGTCTACAGGCCTGCGGCAAATGCCCATGCATCACCCACAGTGCCCTGTAAGGGAGTGTCATGGGGTCCATAACACCAACATAACACAGTCTACAAAATGCAAAGAAAAGCCATGCTGCTAACTGCTAAGAGAAAACCTGCCATATCAGAGAGCCAGAAATCTGGACAAAGCCATGAATAATGGTGTGAAAAAGGTCCAAAGAGAAGGACACCTTTGAAATACGGCTCTAATAATGTTATAAAGTTGCTGGAATGATTGTAGTAGCATGGAATGTCTGATGGCTATGAAGTCTGAAACTGCAATGTCAACTGTCAGTAATATCTGACTTCAACCCTGAATGACTTGCAAAACACTTTTCCTTGAAAGCCACACTAGTTTGGGTAACCAAGAAAATATATGAGTCATGAATGTGGACATTCTGTGATAATCTCTACAGTGGACAGGCAGGGCTAGGAGTCTAAACATGGGAATGCACTCATTGCAGCCATTCCTAACCCTGGAAGATGGTGACATGTCTGCACCCACAGAACCCTGGCCCACAGCCATGGGGAGTAACACACACGTCCCTGATCACTCATCCTGTGCAACATCCTGAAACCAAAATGTGGCCATCCAAGCAAAATGAGGTGGGCCATACATATATCTGAGACAAACACACACTTCCAGGCTGGTCAAACAGTCTGACACACACATGACACTCCAAGTGCAGTCAATCTTTGATAAGATCCCTATGCAAAGTACTGGCAGCTATATGCAAACATATCTGACCCAGGACCCCCCCCCCCCCACATATCTTATCCCCTACAAATCTATCCGGAGTCTGCCTGTCACCCTGATCCTGTCTGACTGATATTAACCAACCGTGGACTGAAAATCAGACCAGGCCAGAACAGAAATGCACAGCGATTCCACCATTGTAATATATCACCAAGGTGCTGGACCATTTCCATGGCACCAGCAGTCAATTACTTGTAGGCACACCTCTCAACAGGCTGGATTGTGCAAGAATGCATAGCATTTGGCCCATAATTTTGGTCTGTGCATCATCCATCCTGTATTCCTCTGGTAAATCACTGTGATGATCTGAGGAGTTATGTCACAAGGTACTGAAAAAATACATGGCAGTGTCAAACGGCATATACAGTATGTCAGATGTCTGCTAAAACATGCCCTGTACCTCTAGCAACCCATATATTACTGAGAGAAATAGTCATAATCACCATATAGCCCATTTCTCTCCATTTTGATAGGCCATCTCCAGATATCCTGCACCAACGGGTTGAGAACTATGGCTGTAGTACAAAACAAACCAGACTGGAGTACAGCAATCCCTGGAATGGAGTCCCACATGCACTATAGAAGGTCACACTTGGCATACTGATACACTTAGAGAAATGTCAGTAGGATCTAGGAATGAACAGGCCTTCCTCACCCAGTGCACTTCCCGTTGCCTTACTTTAGCAGTCCTGAAGAAGTCTGTCACCATAGAAATCCCTTTCATCAAGCTTCAGCCCTATAAGCTCTGTGGTGTGTGTGATAACTGTGTAACACTATAGTATAAATAACTGGTTAGGTAGGAGTCCTAATCTCACACCTGGCAAATATAAAAGTGTGTGTGTGTGTGTGTGTGTGTTTACAAGTTAAAGCTTTTGGGTCCATTCAAACCCAGTACACTTCCCATTTCCCTACTTTAGCAGTCCTGCAGATATCAGTCACCTTAGAAGTCCCTTTCATCAGACCTCAGTGCCATAAGCTCTGTGGTGCATGTAATAACTGCATAAACTGTAGTACAAATAACTAGTTAGGTAGGAGTTCTAACCTCAGTCCTGGCAAATGTAAAAGTGTGCGTGTGTTTACAAGTTAAAGCTTTTGAGTCCATTCAAACCCAGTACACTTCCCCTTTCCCTACTTTAGCAGTCCTGCAGATATCAGTCACCTTAGTAGTCCCTTTTGTCAGATCTCAGCCCCATAAACTCAGTTGGGCATGCAATAACTGCATAACACTGTAGTACAAATAACTAGTAGGTAGGAGTTGTTTGTGCATGTGTGTGTGTGTGTGTGTGTGTGTGTGTGTGTGTGTGTGTGTGTAAGAACACCTGCCTGTGGGGGGGGTGTTGTGTTTGTGTGAGAACCATATCCATTGGGGGGGTGGGTTTTGCTACTTTTTGCTGTTGCCCACCCAGTACATGTCCCAGTGTCCACATTACAAGGCCTACAGTTGTCATCCACTGTAGATGGACCTGTAGACACTCTGCAGCCCTATAAGCATTGTGCCATGTGCAATAACTATGTGACAACATGGAATAGATAACAAGATAGGCTGCCCATCTAATCCCTGGATATCACTTCCCACTCAGGAATCATACACAAACACACTCAGGTAGGCAGCAACCCCTACGTCAGTAGGTGGCTTGCAAACTGGCTCATGGATAGAACCCACAGTGTGGAAGCAGTGGACTCCATGTCAAACTGCTGAACAGTCAGGAGTGGAGTCCCACAGGTTGTGGACCTGGGTTCCCTAATGTTTGGGATCCACACCTCTGAGGACAAGCCCAATATAAAGGTGCCCTGGCTGACAATGTTTGCAGATAACTACAAGGTGGGTGCTTTTATAACCCCCCACGTGAGATTGACATCCTTCACAAAGGCCTCTCTGAGACCTATGACTGTTGTCAGAACCCTGGACATAAGTTCAATGCCAGATGATGTGCCGCCATCCCCTTTGGGTACAACATGTTTCCCATAAAGTAATACATAGATGGTAGTCCACTGAACACCGATGTTGGTATAATGGAACTGGGAACACAGGGTGACAGTGAGTTCTGTGGTACCCACCACCACAGTGCCACTGTCATCCGAAAGTCCCTCCGTATGTCACTTCTCCTGAATCAGGGTGTTGAATCCGGGAAGTAAAAAGACAGTGTTTCCCTGTACACTCCCCTCAGTAGGCCAATCAGTGTGTACTATGGCACATTTGCCATGTACCCCACTGGACACCAGCAACAACAGGAGATGCTGCAAATGTACCTCTCAAAGAGGATCTTAGGTACTACACACTTGCCCAATACAGACAGACTCCAACAACTGCAATGACTCTCTGTCTCATATTGGCTACTTAGGTGCAACCTCTGCCTGACATATACAGCCATGTCTGACCCAACCCTGTCAGGAATGCTACATCTGAGGAAACCAATCTGTCCACACAACATGCCCCAGATACCTCAACCCCATCCTCGCAATCAACAGGACATGCTGGAGGGACAGGTTCACAACCCAGAGACTGGCCACGCTATGGAAAAGATACCACATATATGTCAAGCTGAGCACGTCACTGGCCCTCTTCAAGAGAAATCAGGAGGGGTGGGTGGGGAACAGAATACCCACCCTGGGAATCATTACAGTGACTATACTCAGTAGACACACTGGGAAGTATCGTCAGGTGGCATGATGCCAGTGTATTCCCATGGGCTAGCCTTGTAAAGCCTCCATGGCCATTTGCCACGTACACACCTATGACTCTTGGAACCTATGGATCTCAGTACTGTCAAGTGTGTGTGTGTGTGTGTGTGTGTGTGTGTGTCTGTGTGTGTGTCTGTGTGTGCATTAGTGTGTCTGAAAGTGTTTGTGAATGTGTAAACATGTGGGTGAAAGTAGTTGGTGGCCCATCTCACCCAGTACAACTACCATTGCCATACCTTACAAGTGCTTTAGATGTTATTCACTATACAGGTACCTTGGGACACTCCAAAACCTATAAGTTCTGCAGTGTGTGTAGTAACTGCATACCACTATAATACCACTAACCACATTGCTAGGGGTTCTAATATGAGTTCTGGCAAATGTATGTATGTATTATTGTGTGTAAGTGTGTATATGTGTAGGTTACAGTATTTTTGTGGCCTCTCTCACCCAGTACATCACCCATTGTCATAATTTGCAAGGCCTGGTGATGTCCCTCACCTTAGAAGTACCTTTGAACAAGTGTCACCCCATAACCTCTGTGGCGCATGTGATAAATGTGTAACAATGTAGTAACAATAAATAGATAGGTAGGGGTTCTAATGTCAGTTCTGCCAAATGTGTGTGAGATAAGAGTATCTTGTGTGTTTGTGTATGAACGGCATCCATTGGATGAGCATGGATTCATATTTTATGCCATGGTACACACAGTACACATTCCTAAGTCTACTGTATGAGGTCTGCTATTCACATCAACCATAGTATCTGTAGACACTCTTCAGCCCTATAAGCCCTGTGCAACAGTATGAAATAGTATGGTATGAATAACAAGATAGGTTGGTCTGCTAATGTCAGCACAGGCAAGTGTGTGTGTGTGTGTGTGTGTGTGTGTGTGTGTGTGTGTGTGTGTGTGTGTGTGTGTGTGTGTGTGTGTGTGTCTGTGTGTGTCTGTGTTTGTGCACATTGGTGTGTATAGCAGTGGTTGTGAGTGTGTAGACTTATATGTGATACTATTATGAGTGCTATCATACCCAGTACAGCCACCATTGCCATACCCCACAAGGCCACATGATGTCATTCACCTTACAGGTACCTTGTAACACTTGTCACACTAGCAGTTCTGTGCCACCTACAATAACTGCATAATAGTGTGGTACCAAAACTTGATGGGTAAGGGTTACAAACATAACACTGGCAACTGTGATCCTGTGTGTGTTTGTGTGTGTGCAAACAGTATTCTCTGTGTGTTTGGTTGACACAATATCCTCTGGGTTGAGGGCGTTGGCAATCTGAGGTGTGTTCCACCCACCATACTTACCATTTTCCACTGTACTAGAGCTGATGTCAACCACCATAGACTGAGATACAACCCCTCAGCCCTATAACCTGTGAGGCATATGCAAGAACTGTTACACAGACCTGGGAAGTGTGTGCAGATACAGCTGTACCCTGACAATGACATGGTCAATGTGTTACTACACTACCATACCCCTTGTTGGTGATGTCTGCAGGGCGACATCCTGCTGACGCACAGATACCTGGAACACAAACAGAGTACAGCATGTGAGAACACATTCACTTAGTGTTACTAACACCAATGATGCATCATGGCTGATGTGTATCCATTACAAATGCCAGATGACAGCATCTTACACAGCATTAAATAGCTACACTCTACTAAAGTCACCCTGTGCATCAGACCCATATAAGCATGTCCCTAAATTGATGGTATGGATGGCATGGTTGTGGCACAGGTATCATCATATGCACAGAGTGTTGTGTGGGTTTGCCAGAAGCCTAGGCTGGGCCACATGGGTGACATCATGTGTGTGTGTTTAGGGGTGTTTATTAAATGGGCAGTGCAGGGGTGGTGTGTGTGTGTGTGTGTGTGTGTGTGTGTGTGTGTGTGTGTGTGTGTGTGTGTGTAGGTGACTTTTCTGATGGTGATGTGTGTGTGTTTGTGTGCATGCAGTCATGCCATGTGGGCACCCTACACAGGGGTATTTTGGACAGCTGTGAGCCGTACATGGCAGAGTGTACAGTTCACCATCTCTGGCCATGGACAAGGGAACTGGGTCTGCCGAGGATATCATCGGCACCACCGGGGCCATGTCCAGATGCAGTACTAGTCCCCGCTGGTGACTGCTGCCTGCAGGATCCACATCCCTGTTGGGACTGGCCAGGATCACGTGCCCATGGTCTGCTGCATCATGGCATGGACAGCACACCCCCTTCAAAAGTGCTGGTAGTACTACCAGCATGGGAATGTGATGGTGCACAGCCACATAGACCCTCAGCTGATCGTGGTGCTGCCCTACAGCCACATAGCTGCTGGCCAGTGTCCGTCAAATGCTCAGGCAGAGATATTCCATGGTCGAGGAGTGCCAAGGTCTCCGCCCACCATCTATCCATGACCCCAGTATGCTCACAGATGGCTGCAGTGAGTTTATATTGCCATGGACACCATGGATGTGCTCATCCATGACCCTTCGTATATGTCTGGTATTATGTTCTTTACATGCCTGTGCCCCCATGACAGCCTGAAACATGCATCTGGTGACTGCTGCCATGGCACTTGCAACAGGGGCATGACGAGCTGCAATCCTTCTCGGAGCACCCCTGCCTATATGGCTGTGTGGGACCTCACCAGCACTCTGGCTATGGCAACTGTCCATTATTTGTGGTCACTGGTGATGGGGTATGTGTGGTCATTGTGACTGTGTGCGGGGATGGGGTTGACAATTGTGGGATACCAACCGACGACACAGTATCAGCCCCTGACAACCCCACCTGTGCCTCAATATGAGTATCATCATGGTCAGATTCTGCAGAGACGTCAGTATCAGAGTGGGAGGGGCCACAGCCACCATGTCCACCTGTGAGGGAAAAACAACATATGCAAATCATTACTGGCACTATAAGGGTTACTGGTATACACACACACACACACACACACACACACCCACACACACACACACAAAAACACGAGATGCCTCAAAGGCATTACGCAAACCTCACATTAGCCGACTGGGGGCATTCACGACACACAGTCAGCAATAATATACACAGTCTGGATGGACCCTTAGCATCATGCAGTGCAGCCCTTTCCAATTACCGTGGTGTTCGTAGGTGATGGCCATTCACCTAGCACACACTACACCCATGTAAATTATTGCTGTTCACCTGTGTAGCACTGTGGCAACTCCTACAGAACATACCCCTCAACTGTACAGGGTTTTGCTGAATGCCTACATGTATGGCTCATATGTTTGGTCTGTTTTTCATAACTCCTGTGTTTGTCTGATACATTACTGGGTTGGTCTGTGGATTGGTGCCACTAAGTAATGTCCTAATTGGAGGTCCAGACTGCATAACCTGCAGTACATGCATTTTAAAACAAAGCCAGTTACTCAAACAATTTACCAAGCTTACAGTGGATATAGTAAGTGTACACACACCTGTTAACATGCCAGGTTTTTGTGATATATCACATGAGAACTCAGAAATCAGGTCATAACATTGCCATCATTTCATATGACATATGACCTGTGCAATCCAAATGAAGAGCATACAAATCAGTTACAGGTAACATCTGGTAACTGAAATAGGTACAATAGGCTGGTTGCAGGAGTGTGCTCACATTTAAAGTAATACTCTGTTAAAGGAACTTCTGATTTAATCACAGCATGCAGTCCTCTTGGGAAGGTGTCTATCAGCATGGCACATCTTGACTTGCCAATGTTTGCACACTCTCACTTGCAAAACACCTCCAACTATGTCAGATTTCAAGAGCATCTCCTGTGCACTGCCCTCTTCAGGTCACCCTGCATATATCTTATTGGACGTAGGTGTGGGCTCTGACTCGGCCAGTGCAGAACATTGCATTTGATCTGGTGAAGTCATCCTTTTGCTAATATGCATGTATGGTTTGGGCCATTATTG
Organism: Protopterus annectens; assembly: GCF_019279795.1. NCBI lineage: Eukaryota > Metazoa > Chordata > Ceratodontiformes > Protopteridae > Protopterus > Protopterus annectens. Next base: position 12,818,797 of record NC_056751.1, read on the forward strand.
TGTGGAAAGGTGGAATTTCTCACCATCCACAGCTATGTGGCAGACACCAGAACATTTTGGAGCAACAAGGGACCAGTGTTTGGAACTGTTCATAATGCCCTCTAACTTGGCTACAGCCCCAGTTCCAGCTTGTAAACAGCAACCCCAAAGCAGGACACTGCCATCCCCAAGCTTCACTGTGGGGATGGTGTTGTGGTGATGTGCAGTGGCGATATTGTGCCAAACACACCTGTCAGAATTGTGGTCAATGAGTACAACCATGGTCCCATATTATCCTAACACATTTCCCACTTGTTTTTGGAGACCTGTTGTATTGTTTTCTCACTGTCACCAGGCCTGGATATTGTTTGGTGTGAGGAACTTCTGCCAGCTTCCAACCCTACCCTATAGGCAGGATATATGGAGACCATGGAAGGTTGTTGTGACATGTAGTACACACCAAGTACTTGCTGGAGATTCCTGCTACTCATTCACTGTTGCTGTAGGGCTCCTGGCAGCCTCCCTGGCCAGTTTTGGTCTTGTATTCTCATAGATGTTGATGGGATGTCCGCTCCTTTGCAGTGTCACTGTAGCCCCATATTATCACCACCTTTTGATGACTGTCTGCTGTATTCCATGGTATGTGTAATGCTGTGGAAATGTTTGGGTACACTTCCCCAGGCTGATACATCTCAAACATGTAGTCCCTTAGCATCTTCGTCAGCTCTATGTAAATATGGCTGTTGCTGTAGCAGGCAACTGGGTATACCTTAGGATATTCCTGGAGGACAGCTGACTGTTAGTTTCTGTTAATCAAAAAGTCTCTGTAATTGATGGCTGTTGTGTACTCAATAAGATGTACTGCTGTAGTTATATAGAAAGCTGCCTCAGTACAGTACTAGCTTCAGCCTGTGCACACATATGCATCTAGGTTGTTGTACTATCGTTATGTATCATTATTGTTCCCCTAACAGATTTGTTTGCTTTACAATTGAATTGTACAGGTTATAGGTCACATGAAAGGTTGGCAGTATTTTGAACTTGTCTATTGTGCTCTCGTTTTTGTATATCACACTTACCTGGCATTCAAACAGGTGTGTACACCATTTATATGCATTGTATACTACTAATTTCTACAATATGACCCTAGTTTTGGGCCTTTGTCCCCTCATGTTGTCAGTCTTTGTCCAGGTGCCCTGCAATGACAGGTTTTGAGGTATGTTACAGATATGTGACATTTCCTGCAAATAGGCCCCTGTCATGACCACCATGATGCAATGCAGTAAACACCACCACAGGTGAATGTGCAGGTTTTGCCAAATGGCAGAATGTAACAGTTGTGTGCATGGTCACATGCATTAACTTTAGCATACCTGAGGTGCTGTTGAGCCACAACAGGGAAACCCCATACTTACTGGGTTCAGGTTGGTGTCCCATGTGTAGCCCAGAGGGACCTATGTAGTTGTGATGGAGAGGTATTGTCAGCAGATTTACATTAGGCATTGTTACAAGATGAAAGCTATGTTTCTGCGCAGGTACAGTACACACTATGATATTACACAATTTGCTGTCCTTCACCATAGATGTGCACTTAGGTGCATTACTACACTCCACCCACTAATCCATTTTGCACTGACATATGCATCTAGAGACTCTGCAGAAGACAGTTTAAATGCTACCTTATTATATTTATGTGCACTTTGGCCTTACCTGGATGCTCCTCTCCTGTTGCCTGGGTGCCACCCACCTACAAAACTGCTGTTTCCCATGTTTGAGTTTGTGTGGGGGCTACCCCAAGTTTGGCAAGGAGCTCCTCTGTCACCATAAGTGGGGCCTGTGTGGCTGGCCCCCACTGGTAGCAGTACAGTCCCTTGCTACAGCAGCAGCCCTTTGCCAGGCCTGACATATCAGGTCAGTTGCTCTATGCCTGACCTGATTATATGTGTGCCCATGGTGGCCCAACACGTTCACTCCGTGGATGATCTCATCCGACCGGGCAGTCCGCTCCTGTAGATTTTGCCAGCTATGGCCAGAAAGGATGCCATAGTTTAAGATTACAGCTTCTGTGATGGCTGCTGTTTCTGCATCGGTGTAAGGCATTTGCCACTGTATGGCACCTGGAGGACATACACAGGGAAACACATCACAGGACCTCAGACATTGCCCAGAGTTCTTGATAGAGCCAGCACATGCATATGGACTATCATTAGCCACCACTTATAAACACATCATACCCCTGTACCTGGCAGCAGTGTATGAGCATGCATTGTACTGCTGGTCCTGATGTGTCATGTTCCCCCCAATGAGGGCCAGTACATAAACCACCATTTATCATTCACATTTGTGTAGAGGGATCACAGTGGCCCTGTTCCTTGGAGATGGGATGTCAATGTTGTGCAGGCTTTGCTTGCATACAGTGTGTAATGGAGCTGGAAGTATATGCCTGGGTTCATGTAGGATGCAGACAGGAATGTTATCAGGCCCCAAGGGGACTTGCTTTTGTCAACTTTGATTAGGCAGTTTGGACCTGATCCATGATGATGAGGGGAGGGGTGCAATGTGCTGTGCATATCCACCTATACTGATGGTGATCCAGGGTGGTGATGTTTGCCCTAAACCTGTCTATAGCAGGTTGGCTGTAGCTATGGTGTGTGTGTATGTGCTTTGATTGACCACCATTACAGGGTGGGTTGGGTTGGTGCCTCTGAGACTGCAGACATATGCAAAAATGGCCTTGTGATTGCCCTTAGTGGATGTGTCCAATTTGTACTCATAGTTAGTCTTACAGTAATCCACCTGTGACCTATTATGCTCATTCAAACAAATGTTGACATGCCACCCAGTTGGTGCCTGCTCCTACTTTGCCCTGTACAACCAGTATAGCATCACATTATGTGCTTTGTGCATTCCTGCTGTCCAGCAAAGGAGTTCTCTCTACTTTGGTGGAGACAGGTTTTACGAGTAAGGTATTACTGAGGCCATACAGCTGTATGGGTGGTCATCTATCTGTTTGTAGTAAGCATGGACACAGGGTCAGAACACAGTTGGCCACCTCTACAATTTCAATGCGATACTCATGCTTATTATACTACCCATGTCTGTGTCAGGGCAATGACACCACCAGTAGCCGTAGAAGTGTAACTCTGTTGGATGCACAGAAACTAAGGTTACACACATGTACAACATATGTTGTACAGCTTATTCACCTGATGTTTCGCATCCCATGTCAGTTGTTATGAGGCAGCCAAGTACATCTACCCATAGATACATATGCACAGGTAATACCTGCTGTACATTTGTGTCCTATGTTAGTATGGCACACTGTAATGACAGTCTTGCTACTCAGTCAGTCATGTCAACCTGTTAGGCCAGGACATCTGTAGGAAAACGCACATACATGGTGGGCTATGGGCAGCAATTAGTGACACTTTCTTCATATTGCTGTAACACACATATGTCATTTGATAGTGAAGTAGCCTTTGCATTCACATACATACCCTGGAGGATGTCTGATGCTCATATGGCAGGCAGAGAGGTGAAAGGCTAGGTGTGTGGTAGTGAAGGTAGGAACTGTTAATGTTGTGAGTATGACTGGTATGGGGACAGAGCTAGCTGAGATGCTGGACAGAGGAAAGGTGGATATATTGTGTGTGCCAGAGACCAGATGGTAGGAGTGTACAGCTGTGTGTATCGGAGTCAGGTACAAATAGTTCTATCATGGTGTGTATGGGAGGGGAAATGGTGTAGGGGTTATCCTGAAGGAACATTATGCCAATAGTGTTTGTGGAGGTGATAAGAGTGTTGGGTAGAGTGATGTTCAGGAGGCTGGGAATTGATGGTGTAATGTTGACAGTTGTTAGTGCATATGCTCCGCTAATCGCATGTGTGATGGATGAGACAGACGTACTTTGGTGTGGTTGGATGAAGTGGTGATGTGTGTACCCAAGGGTGAGTGAGTGGTGATTGGAGCAGATTTCAATGGGCATGTTGGTGAAGGGGACAGAGGGAATGCAGAAGTGATGTGTGGGTATGGTGTTAAGCAAATGAATGCAGAAGGTGAGATGGTGGTGGAGTTTGCAACAGAGGTTCGACATGGGTGTGGTTAATACATAGTATTCAAGACTGAGGGGCATAGGGTGACATACAAGAGTGGAGGAAGATGCACACAGGTGGATTATCTCCTATGCAGGTAGACCTGTTTGAAGGGGAATGGTAACTGTAAAGTGATGACATGGAAAAGTGTAGTTAGGCAGCATAGAAGGTTGGTCTGTGGGGTGACGTTGGTGATCACTAAGAGGGGGAGGAGTGTGAGGGCGGCACCATGGATCAAATGGCGGATACTGATGAAGGGTGACTGTGAGGTTGAGTTCAGGGAAGAGTTAAGACAGGCATTGGGTGGCAGTGAAGAGTTAGCAGATATCTGGGTAACTACATCCAAGCTAGTAAGGGAAATGAGTAGAATGGGGCTTGGTATGACATCTGCACAGAGGAAGGAAGACAAGGAGACCTGGTGATGGCATGAGGAAGTACAGGGGAGTATACAGAGAAAGAGGCTGGCCAAGGAGGAGTGGGATTGTCAGACAGATGCAGAAAGTAGACAGGTGTATAGGGAGATGGGGTGCATGGCAAAGAGAGTGATGGCAAAGGCTGAGGATGGCGCATCTGAAGAGTTGTATGTAAGGTTGGACACCAAGGATGGAAAATAGGACCTGTACTGATTGGCTTGACAGAGGCATGTAGCAGGAATGATGTGCAGCAGATTAAGGCTGAGAAAAGATAATGGTGGAAGTGAACTCAGTAGCGAGGAGAGTGTGTCGAGCAGGTGGAAGCAGTACTTTGATGGGCTGTTGAATGAAGAGAATGAGAGCATGAGAAGGTTGGATGATGTGGGTGTGGTGAATCTGGATGTGCAACAGATTATCAAGGGGGAAGTAAGGATAGCTATGAAGAGGTTTAAGAATGGAAAGACTAGTGGTCCAGATGACATACCTGTGGAAGCATGGATGTGTTTAGGACAAATGGCAGTGTTTTTTTTAACCAGACTGTTTACTGTAATCTAGGAAAGTGAGGGGATACATGAGGAGTGGATGAAATGTGTTTGGGTACTGATTATGAGAGTAAGGGTGGTGTGCAGAGCTGTAGTAACTACAGACGGATAACATTGTTCAGTCACAGCATGAGGTAATGGTAAAGGGTGGTAGAAGCTAGGCTAAGAAGGGAGGTGAGGATTACTGATCAGCAGTATGGTTTCATGCCAGAAAAGAGCAGTACAGATGTGATGTTTGCTATGAGAGTGTTGATGGGGACATACAGAGAAGGTCAGACATAGCTGTGTTATGTCTTTGTGGACAGCATATGACAGGATGCCTAGAGAGGAGTTGTGGTATGGTATGAGGTGGTCAGGAGTGGTGGAGGAATCCGTAAGAATACTACACAATATGTACAAGGCAAGTGTGACAGCAGTGAGCTCCGCATTGAGAGTGACAGGTGTGTTTAACTCATTACATCTGAGTGACGCCTCCAGGTACATCTGCAGTTAACTCCTACTTATGCCTCTAGGCATGAAATATTGCTTGTTCATACGTGTATGAATAATTCAAAAACCATGCTATGTACGAGGTTTTAAACATTTTCATTTTAAAGCTTATACAATGGCAAACTCAACTGCATTAACATTTGACCTCTGTCTAGTGCAGGTAGAGCGATATTAACTGCTGTTTTTATGATTTTAATTTATAATGATATAATTGTCACATTTTTCTAAATGTCTCAGCAATCAAGTACCACAGACATAACTCCTTAGCCTCATATGAAAGCTCTCATCTAGATGAATAAAATGCTGACAGTGGTTGCTGAGCTATTGTAAGTTGTTTACAAAATATTACAAACAATAATTATTGTGTTTACTGTGACTTATAAAATTCAATTTAAGATCTAGATCCTAAAGAATGCTACCACTATAAAAATAGTTTGTGATGAAGGGTTTGACATTTATACCTTCATAAACTCTATGATTCCAGAGATATGAACATTTGTTTGAAATGTGAGGACATGCTTTGATTCTGTCAAATGGCTTAGGCCCCACCATTTGGAAGTTACAGTGCAAACTTCCTGAGCTCCATTGGAGTGAATGAGTTAAGGAGGAGGTGGGAGTACATTAGGGATCAGCTAGGAGCCCTTTCTTATTTGCAGTGGGGATGGACAGGTTGACAGACATGAGCAGACAGGAGTCCCCCTAGACTGTCCTGTTTGCAGATGACATTGTGGTCTGTAGTGAAAGTAGGGAACAGGTTGAAGAGACCCTGGAAAGGTGGAGGTATAGTCTAGAGGGGGAGGAATGATGGTCAGCAGGACTAAGATGGACTATATGTGTGTGAATGGGAGGTAGGATGGAGGAATTGTGAGAATGCAGGGAGTGCAGTTTTCAAAGGTGGATAGGTGTAAATACTTGTGTACAACAGTTCAGGGTAATGACGAGTGTTGAGGGAGAGGTGACAATGTGAATACAGGCAGGATGTGGGTGTTGGGGAAGAGTGTCATGTGTGATTTGTGATAGACAAGTACCATTAAGAGTGATAGAAAAGGTCTACAAGAAGGTAGTGAGACCAGCTATGTTATATGGGTTGGAGACATTGGCACTGAAAAAAGAGGCACAAGTCAAAGCTGGATGTAGCAGAGTTACTGATGGTATGATTTGCACTGGGTATGGCCTAGCAGTGTCACAGTCGGTATTGTGCAACACACATTCCAGTAGTGGTCATATGTGAGCCATCCTTTCCTGGGGTGACTTAGGGCCCTGAGATGTGTTCTGTGTCACTGCAGACAGACACAGTTTCTATGGCCATAGGTTCTGCTCAGCAATATATCAGTACAGCATGTGTTGTTGAGACATAATATTGTTTGAACTTCCTATTTTCCATGTTTACATGCCCCATACTACATTCCATTACAGACTTGATTGTTTGACATAGCTGTGTTTATTTTCGGTTCAGTTGGTATACTCCATCAGTCTGTGTGTGTGTGTGTGTGTGTGTGTGTGTGTGTGTGTGTGTGTGTGTGTGTCTCAGACAGATGTAGGATATACATCTGTTTTGTATAGGCAGCATCTTGCCTTTAGTAGGTAATGCGCATGAGCAGCTGATGGCCTGTGCACCAATTGGAGTGCCCCACTTGCTAATTGCATGTGGAACAGCTGTGGTATCATTCCCATACCCAATAGCATGGAAACACACTCCTATAACTGAGTACTTTATGTGAGAGTTGCCCCTTTTCCTTGCCTGGGAGGAGTACTTCATGGAGGTGTGTAATAAACAGCATCACAAAGTGTAGTTGGGAATACCTCTTACAACAAACACTGTGGAGACAGCACAACAAACTAGGGGAGAATGTTCTAGATGGAACGACAGAATGTAAGTATTGCTGTTATACAATAATAATGGAAAAGGGAAAGCCCTGTTTGCTGAGTGATGGAACAAACACAAAAGTCCAATGTAAAAGAAAAAATGTTCCAAACACTAAAACCAAGGAGAAGCCAAAATCCAATAAAAATCCAAGTAAGAATCCAAATAAAGTTCCACAGAATACAGTTGAACTAATGCTAGTTTGACAGAGTTTGGGTGGATATGACTGCTCTGCATGAATTTAAGCCTGCTAGTGTTATGTGGGTGACATAACTTCCAAATGTAGGGCTATCCACAGACTGGCCAGAGTTTGGATATTTGGTGTGTTATTCACACATTTTTTGGCCTTGGGAATTCAGTAGCATACTCTGAGGATTGCAGTCAATAAATGGTAGCATCCATGTGTGTTTCTGACTTCATATCCCTCAGAATAGATATGTTACAACAACCCTGTTACACCAGCAACTTTCTCAGTTTATGACAACAATATGTCAGTAATGCCCCTGTGTTTGGGCCTCTGCCCCCAAATATCTCAGGCTTTGTTCAAATGTCATGCTGTAAGAGGTCTATAGGTGTAGTATATCATTATATAGTGACTTTGTTCCAGATATCATCCCAGTGATGTATCAGACTGCCAGACATGTTACGTGTAGAAGGCCTTATATATGAGGACAAAGCCTAGATGTTCTGTGGGACTCTATACAGTTGAGAGGACTGTGTATTTCTGGCAATTGTTGACAGACTGTCAGGATTGTGTAGCACTGTATTGTGAATGTGTTATTTTGCCTGTGTAGTGGGGGGTAGATTGTTTGGTTGATTGGGGTAGTAAGTGTTGAGGGTCCTTTCCTGTCTTTGCATGCTGCTCCAGCTTCTGGTGCTCTATCAGCTGTATATGTTTGCAGGGACAGACTGAGACAAGTCCCATACCACAGTCAGGCATCAGACTACACTGGGAATCAGGCCAATATATATAGTGGTAGTGTGTGTGGCAAACATGCTGATGATTTTGTTCACACAGTCCATATACTCTTCTGTTCCTGTGGTTTACCAGTATGTCACTTTGAATGTGGTAAGATTGGTTCTGGGTATGCACTTTCACGCTGGTGTCTGTTGGTCAGTGCTGTTACATCCCTGTAGTGCCTGATATATTTGGAATTACATGTGTATTCCCCCGTGGCAAAATTGGGTTTGTGTTGTGTCAGTCTGCCTGTAGTTTAGACAGTACTTGGTGACATGCCTAGCAGCTCAGTGTAGTTTCCCTACTGTGATGTTATGTCCCGATATTTATCAGATGTACTGTTACCTGGCCCCCATACATGTTGTGTATATCTGACACATCAGTGGGATGATGTGAAGATTTATGTCAGTGAGTAGTGCGGAGTAATTTGGTTTTGGACTTAGGCTATTCTAGTCAATATATGGTACAACAGACAGGAGGGTGTTACTGCATCAACTGTGTCACCTTATCTACTCCATTGTTTGGGATATGTTCCTAGTTTCATGGCTTTACTCCCCCCCCTGGGGTCAGGCTTGGTCCAGATTTGTTGCACTAAGGAGTTTGAGCATACTTCTCAACTAGCCAGATTGTTTCAGACTGTCCAGGATTATTGCTCATATGTATGTTCTGTTCCACAACATTATTATTTTCATTTCTGTGGTAAGTCACTGTGATGATGTGAGGATTTCTGTCTGTAAATCATGACATACATTTCAGTTTCAGAACTCACATCCTTCAGAACATGTATGCTGACATGAACCCTGTTACTGTAGGAACATTCTATATTTATAACTGCAGTACATACATTATGTCCCTGTTCTTGGACCATTGTCCCCCATTTTGACAGCCTTTGTCCAGAATTATTGCACTAAGAGGTGTAGAGGTATGGTGCTGGGTATGACTCCACTACATGTTATGGGCATATATATATATATATATATATATATATATATATATATATATATAGATAGATAGATGCATATATTTATTTTAGATATATCTGTACTGATATATATATTCTTTTTTGGCATATATACATATGTTTATATAACAATATATATTCTATACATATTTGTTTTATATGTATAGCTCCATATATCTGATGTATATACTTTTTAATATTTATCTATCACCATACACATCTTTATGTGTATATTTATATATATACTAAACATGACTGATTCCACAATGTTTGTTCCCTACTATTCTATAACTGTATTAAATGATATATTAAAAAAAACAGCATTCATTATCACATCTCAGATGGTGCAGTTGTAAATTGCTCTGACTATGGTGTACAGGGTCCTGGGTTCAAGAAATGACAGAGCTGGTTATTTTGTTGCTGGGCAGAACAGTGGCTAATGGAGACAGGGTGATTAAGGCAGTTTTAAGCAGTCAGATGCACATTTGCATGGGTTTGCTTGATAGTAAGTGATGCCAACACATGGTTAAATGGGAAACTGCATAATCTATGTAGGCATTGCTTACCATTGGGCAAACTCGCTTACTGCCATGTACTGCTGCTTACTGCAGCTTACTCCCACTTACTCCTGTGCTAATTTCTTTAAAAGAAAAGACAAAAGGGGTGATAGGAAAGTGGTTAAAAAGGGGGCATGCAGAGGGAAAAACAATATGAAAGATAGCTAGGGATGTGCAGGATGGGTGTAGGGAAGGTCCATAGCTGTCCATTTCTGCTACAGCAACAGCTGTGCATTTGTACAGAATTTGAAGGTGAATTTGGGCACTCAAACCCCTGAGAGGGGGTGAGGACAACAGTAATGTGTTGTTAAGCCAATTAGACCAGATTACATGTGTCCAGTGGACAGTGTGCAAAATGGACAGCTATGTATGGGGCAACATTTTTTTGTGGGAACAGATTGCCCTTTTTTTTATAAGGTGAGAGTGAGATGTTGGGAAAGTATAGTAGATATATTTGGGGAGGTAGGTTGGGTAGGAAGACAGGCAAGACAGACAAGACAGCAGACAGGGGCGGTATATGACACTTGTGCGGGGTAAACACCTTGGATGGGGAGGGTGGTTGGGAATCAGATGCCCACGAGCCCCCAAATGGATAAAGTGGGACTGAGATCCCCACCCATGTGCAGTCTCTACTGCCCCTTCATGGCCCCAAAGGCGGCTGTGCTTGGGGCTGAGCAGGAGGGGCAGGCTGACCCTCAAGATGCACCATTTGGCCCTCAAGCTGGCGAAGCAGATCTCTGAACTCTTTTTGCAGCTCGCTATGCACCAATCACCGTACCTGACTTTGGGTGACGGTGTCCTGTCTGCACCTGCTCCCGGGGAGGGCCCACCCCCTGAGGCGGTTCCACCCAAAGGTGATGCAGGACCAGTGGACGAGGAGGTCCCAGGTTGGGTCCCAGATGGGCTAGGGCCCAGTGTCATGACCAGTTGTGGCGGGTCAGGTGGATCCACTGGGATCATCCTTCCCAGACATGCTATGGTGTTGCAGTTTTATAACATATGTTGGTTAGTCAGGAAAAACACATTCCAGGATTAGTTATAACAGCATGCATGAGTATTCCAATGAACCCAAAACAACAGATTTGGAACAGTAATATAGCAAACAGAACACATACATATATGGAACCACAGTAGGCATTATAACAGCATGCAGCTTACACTGATAGCAATAGGCCACCAGTGATAGTATTTGAACAGGGAACATTAATAGTCAAATGCTTAAATATTTGTAGAACAATAGGACACATGTCCCAACAGTAGGTTTGGTGAAAAACATACCCATTGATTTATGTGTTTAGATTATTGGTGCAGATAGGGTGGGGGAGAGAGACAGATGTCAATTAACAACTGTATAGGCTTCAATTGCTCACAACCTTAATGATCATTGCTCTAATCATTACTATCCAGGTATTACCTCACTTTACATCGACCTATGGATTGGGAAGTGGTATGTTTGTACACAGTGTATAATTGCAGCCTTCTTACAGCTAATTTATACCTTTTCTTACCTGGCAGACCTGTGGAGGAAGTTTCTGTTAACACTACCTGACTGTTTCTACCCATATTCACATAGTCAGGGTTACATATGTGCACTCATACTCTGTGTGTGTGTGTGTGTGTGTGTGTGTGTGTGTGTCTGTGTGATACTGCCATACTCTGCCTTGATTTCTGTTGGTCACTCTGGTTGTTGGTGGCAGTGACCACTAGCTGTGACAGCGCAACACTTGCGGGACATTTCTTGGAGGAGACTACTTGTTGTATGTACTTATCTTGCTGTCATTTGCAGCCTTGAGGTTGGACAGTGGGTGTTGTACACAGTGTATAAGTACAGCCTTCTTACAGCTAAGATATACCTTTTTTTACCTGCCAGACCTGTGGGGGAAATTTCTGTTAACACTGCCTGACTGTTTCTACACATATTCACATGTTCCTTTGTGAAATTATGCATACAGCTTACTATCACTCCCGGGATTTGAACCATGCCTGTTTGTGCAAAAAATACAAGTGTGTGTTTAATCAGAATGAGCTATTGAGAAACTGATGTCTCTCATTTGACTATTTTCTGCCTAATGCTCTCTTGGTTGTACAATCTGACCTTGTAATTCTGACATTCATGCATGGCAGATAGTTATTATACTGTGCATTCATACTTTGACTTGGTGCATGGAACATTACTTATAGTTAAATCTCCTGTTTTACAACTCTACAATCTTTGTCAAATGAGCCTTGATTATTTAATGCTTTCAGAGCTATAGTTGCTGTGCAGAAACTGTACACATTTCAGTTCATACCACCACATACCAAAGTAAACACAACCAGTCTGGGGTTTTGACTTTTATTACAGGTACTGACACTTTTATTGATATATACCCTGTACGTCACTATTACTCTGCTAATATCTCATTTATTCAGTACAAACCATACCCATTTTTAAATACTGACATGTGACATTCTACTCCTTTATATTTATTTGCCATGAAAACTACAAGCTAGATTTGTACTCACCAGCCTCGTGATGCAGCCTTAGCAGCCTGCTGGGGTGGGCTTCCAAGTTCGCAGCCCTCTCATCTACAGGTGTACAGGAGATAGAGAAGCATTTATGCATACCTATCACATACACAGGCTGGACTTTGGAAAACACTTATTGATACTGATACTTACGTCTGGGACATTCCACACTTGTGCATCTTGGACCCACTAGTCCAAGAGATCCCTCTTCCTGTGCATCAAGTCAGCAAGGTGGTGCCAGACCTGCTCACCAGTCCGAGGAATGCCAGTGGCACTGGTGAGATCACATGCGAGACAGTCCCAGGCCTCCGCTTTGTATTGGGAGCCCTGGTACTGGTCCTTCAACCGTCTCCATTCATGGTCTTTTACTAGGAGTCCAACCATGACCCTGGACTCCTGAATGCCCCAGTGCTGTGCCCAAAAGCACACACCCTCACCAACATCAGTCATAGTTTCTGCAATGATGAGCTACAACTGGTTATGGGATGTATTCCCACCTGCGAGGTTTAAATAGGGCTGATTTCCCATCCTTTACCATAATTGGACAGTTTTGAATATGCTGAGCTAAGCTAAGCAATGGGCAAACCTGCTTAGCTTTGCTTAAAGGGGTAGATGCTAAGCACTGCTTACCAGTGTGCAAATCCACTTAGCTATGCTGATTATTGTTACTCATACAAATTTAAGCAATGCTTACTCCGGCTAACCATAGCTGAGCACAATTTTGCATTGTTCTGCTTTCATTTTTATGGACTATTAGGAATGTGGGGTTGATTCCTATGTATGTTTCCCTTCCATAACATCCCCCTATGTGCTTTCATTACATGATATACTTTTGTGGCTGTACTGTATGGGACACTTGTGTTTATATAGGGGTTTCACATCTGTACTACACTGACACCTCACATTTGGACCTGCTACACTACCCTGGTTAACAAATATATATTATTCACTACCTATTTATACAAAACGATACTTTTAGTGCTGTTTTCACATATAAAAATGAATGGATTGCATTGGGGCTCAAACTATGAATGGCTGCATGCTAAGCAAAAGCTCTAACCACTCAGCTATTTCACCTTGACTTTGTTTGGCTGTATATTTCTATTTAGCTCCTTCCGATGTTTAAGCTATGCTAGACACAGCTGCGCACACCCACTCAGCTACACTTAAACTTTATTGGGGAGTCGGGACAGAAAAAAATAAACGTGTTTTATTTTTATTTACTTTAGGGGTATGCACATTGCTTTCTGCCTCTTAGGGCAGGACATCTGGGCAACTACATCATACAGGAGGTATTATTTTACATGTTCCTCTCAGGAACATGCTTACTTATTTGGTATGCCAGCATGTACACTGGCATACCATTGTGGACATTATCTGTGCTGGACAATTGTGGGGGGCTGTGCTTCTGTGTGTATTCCAATGTATTTTGTCCACAGACACTATTATGTTGTGATAACAGTGTCCATGGGCAGGTTATACTGCAGCATGCCTTCATGGATATGCAAGGCGCACTGATGTGCTGCACTGGCACGATCTGCTCAGTGAAGGGTTTAATGAATCTCAGGGTTAATATATATTTCCTGTAACTAGTCTAGTCCAGTTACAGATTTGTTGTATCCAGGACTGTGTCTAAGCTTCTGAGCCCCCCAAGCCTTTCTGTGTTGAAGGGAAACCTTCTAGCTTATCAGTGAGAGTGGTAAGCACTAGTTAGCCTATCTACCATAAGAGGAGTGGTTTCTGGCCCAGAAATTGTAGTTTATTAGCCATTTGGGTAGTTTTCCATCTCTTTCAACTCTCTGGTTTAAAAGTCTGCTATTGCGCTTGTTTTCTGCCATTCCTGTGACTAGTCTAGGCCAGATACAGATTTGCTTTATCCAGGACTGTTTGTACATTTCTGAGCAGTGCCAAAGTCTACTTTTCAATATTTTCCCTTAGATCTGCTAGTTCTCTCCTCTCCTGCACTTTTACTAGCTTATTAGTCCAGTACTTCACCAGACTTCTTGTAGCAATTATTGTAGCACACAAAGTGCTACCAGAACTAAATGTTCTACAAGGAAACAGCTCCAGTACTTATTATTAATGCCCACCCCTCCAGGCATGTCTAAACATCAGTTCCCTGTGCTTTCTCCTAGTAACCTGGTGAACTTGGGCATCCTGAGGCAATGTAGCAACTGCCTCATGTACACTGACAATCCTCTCCACTTACCTCCCAACACTCAGACTTGCAAGAGATGCACTTATATATCCAAACTGGAAGCCACTCACTCTCCAGCCAAGACTGGAATAGCTGGTCAACAGGAGAAGGTCAACACTTGCACCACACCGCATGGAACACATAGCCCTCCAGAACACACACCAGCACTGCCTTCACATAAAAACACAAACCACATACCCACCTTCATGGATGCTGTCAATAAAAATCTACCCAACAGCAGACACCTCCAAGGCAGAAACACACAAGACCACCACAACACAACACTAATCATGAGACACATAACTCTCCTAAACAGTGTGCCACTCAACCAAAGCCCCTAAGGCAAAACAGCATGCCCAACACACTAGTCATAGGTGACTCGATAGTGAGGCACACTGATGTCCCACTCACTGGGATGAATAAGGAGAAAGTAACAGTCAGCTGCCTGTCAGGTGCCAGGATCAGCCACATAATGCTCACACTCAGGTCCCTAAACAACAGGCACTCTGTTAAAGGCTTTTGGCTGAGGCGCTAGAGATTTCTAAGCTCGTGTTCTAAATAAATTCCTACTACGGAGTTGCTGGATTGCTGTTTGTGGTTTTTACTAAGAATTTTTTGTGTGCTGTGGTTATCGATAACAGGTACAAATATGACTCTGTCATTGTACATGTGGGTGTGAATGAACTGAGGCATACCTCCCTGGACTACATGAAAAGAGACATGGAGGAGCTCTCGGATTATGTAGCCCAGGTGGGTATGACCCTAACCCTGAGCAGCATCCTACCATCACCCAGAATGATACCACAGTACAAGCAGAAAATGGTTGATTTCAACAACTGGCTAAGTTTCTGGTGTCATTCTAAGGGGATCCAATATCTGTCTGTCTGGGATGACATGATTGACAGACCTCAATGCTTTGCCAGAGATGGCCTGCACCTGTTAACCCTGGGCTTCTGGATACTGGCCAAGGCTCTTGCCACCCCTATAGTGCCTTTTTAGGTGGTGTTCCAAAGACCAAATTACCACCATAACAGCTACAAGCAAATGCAATCTGAGGGTCATGCTGCTCAACGTTAGAAGTCTAAATCTCAAAATGCACTCGCTCGACTCACTCCTTAAAATGGAGGACATTGACATTTGTGCTGTAACAGAGACTTGGTTTAAAGCAGCAGAATGCACCCCTGCATTACCAGGCTATAGCTCATTCCACATCTTTCAGCCCCAGAACTTGGACCGAAGCTCCAAAGGTGGTGGTGTTTCCGTATTCATAAAGGATGCGCACACCTCCAGACTGGTAGCCCAACATAATGCATCAGAGGTACTTCAGGAGCAGCTAACATTGGGTAAGACAGTGATTCAGGTCGTAGCCTGCTATAGGTCCCCAATCATGTCCCAAGACTCACACTCCACATTCTTAAGCACCCTGGAGAATATTAGGGTCCAACCTAACACTTTCATACTGGGCAACTTCAACTACCCCTCCATTAACTGGGAAAACTACTCATGTACCAATACACTTGCCCAACGTTTCCTGGAATTCATTAATTCCAATGCCCTGGATCAGCTTGTTCTTACCCCCACTAGAGGTAGCAACATCCTTGACCCGGTCATTACTAACATGGGGGAATTTTGCTCTACACCAATCGTCAACTCCTCCCTGGTTAGATCCGACCACAAACTAATCACCTTGAAAATACACCACCCCACCTCCCCCCCTGCAAAAGTAACTACCATGAAAAACATTTGCAAAGCTAACTTTGGGCTCCTAAAAACAGAGGTGGCTAACTTCACGCCACCCATGCAAATGGAGAATAGTCGCATGACTGCTGAATCATACACCAATGCACTGTATGAACACGTACACAAATGAATGGATCTCGCCATACCCAATAGAACCAAGACACTCTCCTCCAAAAAAAGGAAGCCAATCTGGTGGTCACCTGCCATAAACAAACTCTACAACAGAAGAAGGAAACTGATGCAGAATAAGGTGAAGTCCCAATACAGGAAAAACTCCCTTATCAGCCTCAACAAAAATTGAGATCCCTCATCAAATCCTCTATAGCTAGCTATGAAAACAGGATTTCAGCAGATAGTAAAGACAACCAAAAGGCCTTCTATAGTTATGTAAAGAATCTCCACAGCAATACCCACATTTTCTCTGAGCTACTGCATAATGCTACCTCCTATACCGAGCCAACAGATATTGCCAATATACTGGCTGACAATTTCAGTGCCAACTTTACCCCTCTTCCCCGCCCCCAAAGAACCAATCACAATACTAGTAGATTGCCAGGCACCCAGTATTACTGCTGCACAGATTAAAACAGCACTGTCCAAGGCCACGACTACAGCATTTATGGGACCTGACAATATCCCCTGGCTGTGTTCTACATGAACTACAGAGTGAACTGGCACCTCACCTGTGTGCCCTGTTCAATCACAGCCTCACCTCAGACTTTGTCATTACTGAATGGCACACTGCTACAGTCATCCCTCTCCACAAAGGAGGAGTGATTACAGACCCTGGGAACTATCGCCCCATTAGCCTGATGAGTCTGATATGCAAAGCTATGGAACTCATCATCATGGACCTAATAAACAAGGATATAAGGAATCTCCAATCTCTGGATCCCACACAGTTTGGTTTTGTGAAGGGTACATTATGCCTGCTCAACCTGGTTGACTTCTTTGAGTCAGTCACCAGAGCTGTGGATAAAGGCAGGTGGTTCATACAGCCTACCTTGATCTGGCCAAGGCCTTTGATACCATTCCCTACTCAGGAATCGAAAAACTCACTAAGCTAGGAATCAACCCGTATATCACTAGGTGGGTTGCAAACTGACTCACAGTGTGAAAGTAGCTGACTCCAAGTCAGACTGCTGGCCAGTCATGAGTGGAGTCCCACAAGGTTTGGTTCTGGGTCCTCTCCTGTTTGTATCTACTTCTCTGAAGTCCAGGCCAACACGAAGGGACTCTAGCTGACAACATTCGCAGAAGATTGCAAGTTGGAAGCTATTATTAACTCCCCAAGTGATGTTGACACTGAGACCAACGACTGGTGTCAGAACCATGGCCTTAATCTCAATGCCAAAAAATGCGTCATAATCCCCTTTGTGAAAAAATCCGGTTCCCATGAATTACCACATTAATGGTAGTCCACTGAACACAGAAGGCATTATAAGAGATCTGGGAACACAGGTTGACAGCAACCTCTCTTTTCACCACCACATTGCCACTGTGGTCAGAAAGCCTTTCTATGTGGCACATCTCATTACTAAGGGTTTTGCAGCCAGGAAGAATGAGATCATTGTCTCCCTCTACTCTTCCCTCATTAGGCTAATCGAGTACAATGCTCCATTTGGCATGAACCTCACTAGACACCTGCAACAACTGGAGAGACTGCAAAAGTACCCAACAAAGAGGATCCTAGGCCTTAAACACTTGTCCTATATGAACAGACTCAAAAAACTCCAACTATTCTCTGTCTCATATCGCCTATGTAGAGGTGATCTCTGCTTGATTTACAAAGCCATATCTGACCCAGCTGTGTTAGAAATGCTACATTTAAAGAAATCCCAATCCCTTCACACCACATGCTCCAGAGACCTCTACCTCATTACCACAATCAACAGAACATACTGGAGGGACAGGTTCATAACCCAGAGACTGCCCATGCTATGGAACAGACTTCCTATACATGTCAAACAGAGCACCTCACTGGCCTTCTTCAAGAGAAATCTTGATGAGTGGATGGAAAATAGAAGATTCACCCCGGGGATCACTCCAGTGGTTCTACTTGACAGAGGCACTGGGAACTAAGGTCAGCTGGCATGATGCCAGGGTAATCCTATGGACTAGGCTTGTAAAGGCTCCAGGACTATTAGCCTAGTACACACCTATGAACCTATATGTCTCTTGCCACATAAAGGGTAATTATGTACTAACCATAGGAAATGGTTACTGACTTCTGAGTGAGTGAAAGGTAGTCATGGCCTGACACATGATGTAAACAAAAGTCATCACTGTTCTAATTTTAATCATAGTTAAACAAATTGATAATAATTGAAGAAAAACAAAGGGTTGTTTTCTGTTATTTATTAGATAGAATTAAGATCTGAGCAGGTAAACAAGAATAAGCTGTTATGATTTAAATGTTTACATCTGCAAAGTTGTGCTTACAGTGAAAACCAAGTGAAGTATTCGTATTATATAAATCATAAGATTCAGGGTGTGATTCTTGGCTAACCAGTGACTGCTGCTCTGACACATAAGGTATTAGATATTAGTAAAAGTATTTATTTTGTGTCCAGAAACCACAGAGTGTGTTTTCATATGCATTCCATGGTTTGTAAAGAAAAATTGACATGAGTTTTGCAAAAGGATTTCAACATTGGGTAGACATATGGAAACCATCATTCATGTAGAAGGTAGTAACCAACAAGCATTGGTAATTGCTTTAAACCAATGATAACACATGTACTATAACTGCATCTAGATCATTTTACACATATGCATGTGTAAATATTCACAAGAAAAAAAATTCTGAAATTATAGGGAACTACATAAGATAATATTCTAAAAGGAGTTTTCATATTCAGATTTTTTTCTTGCATGAGCTTGGTAATATGTTACTGGTAATTCTTAAATTCTTTTGAAGAAAATAGTAGTAAAATATGACTAATTAATTAATTGGTTGATTGATTAAATAGGGACAAAGGGAGAAAGTCAAAGTAAACTTTATTGTCATTCAGAACTACACACATGTAGCCTAAACAAAATTTTGCGCAGCAGCTCAATTCTTGAGATTACTAAGGAAAGTGAAACAACACATACAAGTAGAGGAATAAACATAACTAACAAATAAAATACTACTCCTAATACATGCAAGAAAGAGACATTTACAAACACTCATATACGAAAAGAAAACTCTCCCCTGAGTTAAATTAACTACCCTATTTAAAGTAATACAAAACACACTACAGATTGAAATGCCTACGTTATTTGTCTAATATTGTACTTAAGTAAGTTAAATAATACTGAATATGGATATGATAAATAAATATTGCACTTACCTGGAATATATGTAAGTGTATATTGCACAAATAAATAAAAATTGACTTATCTGTCCAGACCCCTGGGACTTGTGCAGGAGTTCAGAATTCTAATCACTGTAGGGTAGAAACTGTTACTGAATCTTATAGTCCTGCTGCAAAATCTCCTGCCTAATGCCAGATGCTTAAACAGTTCATTTGCAAGATGCATGTTGTCCTGTATTATTTTGGTGTCCATTCAGATGCTTCTTGCAGAATAAAGATGTTGTATTGATGGAAGACTGGAACCTGTTACCTTCCCTGCAACACTCACCACTCTCTGTAGCACCTTCCTTTCTGTAACTATGCAGCCCCAAACCACACTGTGAATTGCAGGTGAGGATGCTCTCTATTGCACCTCTAAAGAAGGTGGAGAGAATATGAGGAGGAAGCTTAGCTTTTTTTTCAGCCTTCTTAAAAAGTGGAGGTGTTAGTGTGCTTTTTTTGACCAGTTGGCTGGTGTTTCCCAATCACGAGAGATCCTCTGATATATGTACACCCACAAATTTTGTACTGTTAACAATCTCCACACTGTCACCATTGATCCTGAGCACTGGGTGGTTTGTTCTCCTTTTCCTGAAGTCGATAATAATCTCTGACTTTGCTTACATTCGGGTCAAGGTTGTTCCCCTCTCACCAACTGAGAGATGCCACCTCCTCTCTGTATGCCCTTTCACCCTCCTTAGTGATGAGCCCCACAACTGTGGTGACTTAATTGCAAAAGGTTAGGAAAATAGTGGAAATACAAATAAAATTATGAGACAAAGAAGAGAAGGACTACTTGCAAATTTAAATGTGATGCATCAAAGGTAATTTTTGTGTCAGTGCTCTACTTAGGAACTGTGAGACACTTAGTGGTTGTAGTTTTATTTTATAGTACTATTAATATAATACAACAGATTTGATTACTTTCAGAAAAAAGGCTGGCATTTGCCACAGAGGGTTAAGGCAGTGAACTGCAGTTCCTCTGGTACAGGGTTTGATTATCTCATTTCTCATCTGCCTACTGTGTGACCTTGAGCAAGTCAGTTAAGCAGACAATGCTTTCAGATTGTTTCTGAAAATAAACTGTGTGGCCAGTGAACCTACCCCGTTAACAAATGGGTGTCATTAGGGTACAAGATTTTGCCAGAATTCTATTAATAAGAAATACAGTTATTTTATGTTTACATTTACCAGACAGTTTTTATGACATGCACAGCATGTATATATGATTTCCATGATATGCACTATATATATGTTTTTTACAATATGTACAGGATGCATATATGATTTTTACAACATGCACAGAATGTGTTTATGATTTTCATGATATGCATGGCATAGGTATGTGGCCAAACAGCTTCATAGATGACACTATTCAGACATCATCTTAAAGGATAAGGTGACATGTTCATTGTAACATGTTGGTTAAAATGTATTATGTAATAAAAAGTCATTGTTATTCAAAAACACACACTGATTGGGCATCCCAGTCAGTGTGCCTGTTGTAAATGCAGCATATACCAATAGAAAGAAGTCCTGCTGCTAAAGTACTGTGTAGCAGCTGGTTTCTATTGAAATATGCTTTAAAAAGATCTCAAAAACTTTACCAGGATAAAATAATGAACTTGTTTATTAAAAACACAGGGCAACAAAAAAGCACAACAGCTGAGTGCTTTTGTCCCTCAATATGGATCTTTTCAAAACTGCTATTACAATGACTGTTGCGCTTTTAAAATTTTTAACAATCACATCATTCCGCGGTGGTGCAGCGGTAGCATTGTTGCCTCACAGCAAGAGGTTCTCCCATTCAATTCTTGGCTGGAGTGCGGGGAGTGCCTTCTGTGTGGAGTCTGCATGTCCTCCCTGCGGTTGGGTGGGCATTCAAAAGACATGCGTAAATGAACGTGCCTTCATTGAAGGTTGGACATCGAGCTGGCACCTCGGCGTTCGTGAAAATCTACTGCCAATCATTAGTGGACCGGAGTTCCACTGTGGCGACCCCTAACCAGGAAAAAGCCAAA
Organism: Protopterus annectens; assembly: GCF_019279795.1. Lineage (NCBI taxonomy): Eukaryota > Metazoa > Chordata > Ceratodontiformes > Protopteridae > Protopterus > Protopterus annectens. The sequence continues at coordinate 12,840,456 of NC_056751.1, forward strand.
AGACAAACAAAACCTGATGGTACATCAACCAATGAAAAAACAAATTAATTCTTTAGCATGGTTTAACCAGTTCTCTTGTACCCAAACTGCATTAACTTAAACCTAATGTAAGAAATTAAATTTAAATTTTAGCATTGGCACTACTGAAAGCTTTTCATTGATGCCAGGATAGGGCTGTGCATCTATTTGACATTGCCATACCAGTTGTTTCATACTTAAGTTATCCTTCCACTGGCTAGCCCTAACTGTGTGATCTTCTTTGGCCAAAATAAAAAACACACATTTCTTAAAGTTGTTACAACACAATAAATGTCTGTTGAAGTTTTTGAGGTCATTCTTTGGATACACTAACGTTATGGTTACCACTGCTACAATGAATTGTACTACCAGTAACTGTACTTCTCATCTCTCCAGAGTTTTAATAGTATCCCTCATTTTCCTCATATTTTTAGCTTTTTAATCATAAAATTTTATTTTTTTCTGATAAACTATTAAAGATTTCTGCAGTCATATCCCAGACTGTTGGAGAAAAAGCGAAAACAGGAGCAGAGACAGAGAAAATGCCATGGACATGCTCTCTTCTTGTCTCCTCTCAGTTACTTCTCTTTCTCTGCATTGATGCACCAGACAAGTGTATATATGCACAGTACATCTGAATTAAAATGAGGAAATGGAGGAATACTAAAGTACTATTACAATGATGTTATTTAAGGAAGGTAAGCAATTTCTTTTTTAACTAGTATCATTGCATAACAGCAATAAACCACTCCTGGATGTGAGTATCACAGGATTTACTCACAGTTGGCTTGTTTGATCACTTGGGCTGGCTTCTCCCTCATTATCAAAAACACTGACCATGGGCAAATCTTGTGATACACACACCCAGTCATGGGTTATTGCTAAATTGTTACTACCTGAGAACTCAAGCAGTAAAGGTTATTTAATGAAATTCAGAATATTGTAGAATAGGCTTCAATGAGTAAAATATCATGGAATATAAAGTAAAAGAACACTAATAAGATGTTGCAGATTTTTATTAAGACAAACAGCAAATACAAAAGACATAATTATAATACATGTTAGGATAAAATGTGGGGAAATGAAAGCTGCAGAATTGCTTGTCGAAGTATAGAGAGAGTAATGAACATATGTGGAATAAATGCAAAATGTCTGTTACATGCAGCAGGATTTGTGGAGGTCCAGTATGGACCTTTGTGACATTATGTCAACAGGTAAATATTCTCAGTGAGAAAGGGGAGAATGAGATTAAAGTACTGCACAATCATTTCAAGTGAAATGAAAAGACCATTTGGATACACCTTAAAGTTGTACATTTTCTACAGGGCAAGGGAATTGATGGCTCACTGTTGCATGGGTAACCAATTTGTTTCCAGGTTGGGAAATAAAATTTTTAAAAGAATTTTAGCTGCAGTATTTATAAAGCTAATATCGCTATGTTTCATGTGTAGGACATTAATAAAATTGTACAAGCAGGTACTAAGGAGTATGTAATAATAATAATAAAAAGTATGCATGCATATAAATACATGAAGTGAGTGCTACCATTCAAGTACTTCGACCAGTAGCTGGGTTTCTAACCTAATATTCATTTTTCTTGCACCTCATAGCTATCCTACAGAGTTATTTTTCATTGGAAATCTGAAGACAGAATGATCAGATGGTTACCAGAAAGTAATTTAGACTTAAATATCTTATAGTCGCTTTCATAAATAGATTTTGCATGACTCTTTAATAAAAGATGAATCAAGAGGAGAACTGTTAGAGGAAAATGTACTAAAATATAAGTGTCAGAACAACTGTCAAAATGTATTTCAAACCAGAAGTATGTTTGTATTCTATGAAGAATGAATACAACTATATGTTGCCACTTTGAATAAAATATAGTACTGCTTTGTTATGAAACAAAAGAGTATCATGGAACATTGCTTGTCTAAGAGAAAGCATTGGATATTTTGTCCTTGTTTTCTTATATGGTTTATAATGAATACATCCTTGTTTTTATAAAGAAAAATTAATGCATGGATAAAGTCATTGGAAAACAGGATGGTGTATTATAAAATGCAGAGTATAGTAGTACTGACAGGTTCTGAATAATGATTGTACTATTTTTATGTCAATTAAGGATGTGAATTATAATTGGAAGGAATTTTCTAGAATATTATCACATGAGAGTAGTCTGTATTTTTATGTACTGAAAGGATGTAGTTCCACCAAGTTAGAGACACTATATTAGATTATGTTAGATTTATCTTAGACTTCACTTTATGCTAGTGAAAAATAACATTTATTGTAGTGAAAAATAATTGGAAGTTCCTTATGAACTTCCAGGAACTAAAAATGTGATAGGTAATTAACCAGTATTTGTTTCTAAGTGGGGGAAATCTAAAAGAACATTTTTACAGAAACAATAATAAAAAAAATATATTAACAGGTGTGAAAAGTATGTTTCGGTGTAGAAGCTGTAATTTTTGTGATCATATTATAGTGGATAATAACATTTGGGTAGCAGCAAGAGAATTTGAAATAAGGCTGCAAGATATGTATGATTGCAAATCAAAATATGTTCTGTATATAGTTTTATGTGGGTTATGTCCAGCTTTTTACATTCGGAGGACTGCAAGGGAATTCCATAAAAGACTATATGAGCATCTGAGAGCTGTTGAAAGATCAGATGTTAGTAATGCACTAGCAAAGCACATTAGTCACAAACATTTGTATAGTGTAACAAATGTGAATTTTAGGTTTTCTTTGATTGATCACATTTATAATTATGAATGCAAAGGTGATGCAGGAGATGAGTTGGATTGGAAGGAGTATTGTTGGCAGATTAAATTGAATGTGTGTGCTTTACCAGGAATGAATGACAGAGAAAATGTTAAAGTTATAATGAAGAAGAAAGGGTTCATTCTTTAAATGAATTTAATTAGTCACGTGACTTTAAGAAATGATATATATGACTGAATGAATAGTTACAACTTGGTCTGATGAAGTTCTGTTATAAGAATGAAAGTGCTTACCAGTTGTTTTGTGTTTATGTTTATTAAAGTTTGAAGTGATTTTATTGTGAGACATTTTTTTTGTTTTTAATACATGTATATCTCTTTTCTGTCCAGCAGGACCCACTATTGATGCATTTTTAAAACAAGCAACTTTATAAATACACGAGAAAAAACTGGTCAGTCCCACACAGAAGTGAAAATATCTCTCACAAGGCTATACAAAAGTTTATAAATACATTTTAACACAAGAATCTGTACAAATCAGTGTGATAGTCAAATGGCATAAAATTCTTTACAAAACTCCAGCTAGCTGTGCTGGCATATGTTACACGTGCACTGCCATGCACTCCCTGGCACAGTATTTCATATCATCACGTTTCTCCCCTTTGAAGACTCAAGCTAGTTTTTCAAGTTACCCTGGAAAAAAGTTGCTTGAGAAAAATGGGCCTGTCTGGGTACACATTCTCCTATACCCTGTCTTGAGAGTCCATTTGCATTGGCATTGCTGGTCCCACTACAGTGCTGCACTGTCATGTCATATGCTTGCACCCCTAGAGTCCACCTTAATAATTTGGCATTTTTCCAGCTGGCACAATCTAGCCATGTTAAGGGATTGTGGTCTGTAGCCACAGTGAATTTTTTTCCATACCGATAAGGCTGAAGTTTCTGCAGTGCCCATACTATGGCTAGACTTTTTTAAATAGCTGCATAACATTCCTCACTGGGTTGGAGTCTATGGCTGAGATATACAACTAGGTGCTCTTCTCCCTCTGAAGAAACCAGGATGATTACAGCCTCCACCCATGGTTTGAAGCATCCACCTGCACAACAAATTATTTGCTATAATCTGGACTGGCTAAAGCAGGGAGCCCTCCCAAAGCCCCTTTAAGCTTTTGGAATGCCTGCTTGCAAGCTGAGGTCCACACTACCTTATCCTTTCTGTTTTTCCTCATCAGGTCTGTGAGGGGAGCAGCTATTGTACTATAATTAGGAACAAACTTTCTATAGTGCCCTGCTGTCCCAAAGAATGCCCTCATCTTCTTTTTGGTGACAGGGGCAGACCACTCCTGAATAGCTTCCACTTTGGCAGGTTCTGGCCTGATCTTACCACTCCCCCTCTATGTCCCAGATAGGAGACTTTTGCCATACCCACCTGACACTTACTGGGCTTAATAGTCAGCCATGTCCTTTGCAGTCTGCCCAAGACCTCCCTATCATGGTAAGACTTCAGTGTGTTAACATGGTACAATTTATGTCCCTGCCTCCTGCCTAGCAGGTTTACAATGTAATTAACATCACTGGTGTTCCTTACCAGTTTGATGAGTCCATCCCAAGCTGCCTGCAGCTTATTGTGTCTGACAGGAATGAGCACCATCACCTGCTGTCACACAGCATACTTTCTAGCTCAAGCATTCCTGTCATACCAGATCTTTTTCTGCTGTTGGGCTCCTGCCATGTTCTCTTGGGCCAAGACCATGAGTTCTCTAAGCCTTGTCCTGAAGTTTAGGACAAATGCCACAACAGACTCCTTGTGTGATTCACACTCACCCTCCCACTCATCATGAATCAGATCTAAAGGCCCCCTCACCCTATGCCCATACAACAACTCAAAGGGTGAAAAACCTGTTGATTCATGGGGTACTTCTCTGTATGCAAACAGCAGATGGGGCAAATATTTGTCCCACTCTCTCTTAAACTGGTCTGCAAGTGCCTGTAGCATGGTCTTTCGTGTAGAGTTTAATCTCTCCACAAGATCATTTGTCTGGAGGGGGGTGGTAGGGGGTGGTTTTTAGGTGTTTCACCTCACAGCACTTTCCGAGACAAGCCATCAGGTCTGACATGAAATTGACACCACTGTCAGTCAGTATTTCTCTCTGGAAATCTACCCTGCTGAAAAGCTCTAGCAAAACATTCGCCCCCTTATCTGCCTTGATGGAGGACAGAGCTACCACTTCATGGTATCTAGTAGCATAATCTACTAGCACCAGGATATACCTGTGGGACCTGGGGTACTCAGAGGCTCCACATACCCATAGCTACCCTCTGAAATGGCTCTTCAATCACAGGCAAAACCATCAAAGGAGCTTTGACCTTGTCTCCTACCTTGCCTACCTTTTAGCACTGCTCACAGGTCCTGCAGTACCCTGTTACATCCCTTGCAATCCCAGGCCAATACAAGTTCTGCATAATATGTCTCTTAGTACAATATTATACTCATGTAACCTTCAAAAGGAATGTCATGGGCTATGGCTAGAAGTGTCAGATGGTGGGCTCTGGGCACTACCAATTGCTGTATTACCTCACCCTCTAGCTGTCACTCAGGGGTCAACTCTCTATACTGTAACCAAAGTATACAGACTCTCCTTTTGCTTGACAATCAGGTGCCTTCTTAGCTATCTCCCTCAAGCCTCGTAAGGTAGGGTCTGAAAGCTGAGCCTGTCTCAACTCTACCTTTGTGACCCTTCCCAGATCCTTTTCCACAGGTAGCCTGATATCTTCTGACAATGGTGTCTCATTGTTAGCCTGGGTACTACCACTGACCTCTGTCCTTGCAGTGACCCTGTCCATGTGAACATCAGTACCTACCAGCAGCTGTGGCTCACTGCTACAGGGTAGTTCCCTCCCTGAAATAGCCACATCAGCAGCCTCAGCTTTAGGTGTGGGGTCTATCTGGGAGTCCCACAGGCTACCAGACCCACATGCCTGTCTCCAAGCCTGAATGTGTATAATTGCATGCACACAAGATACTTCATTATCAAAATCATTCCCTATCAAGACATTTGAAGGGATATCCTCAAACACACCTTCCTGCTTGCTTCCTTTTCCACCCTCCCAGTCAAGGTGAGCCCTGGCCAGAAGTATTTGGAATGGGGTCCCTCCTAAAGCTCTTGCTGGAGTGGATGGCCCAAGCAAGTAATGTTCCTCTTTAACCACTGCAGGCTTCACAATGGTTATGTCAGAAGCTGTCTATTTCTTGGCAGTGGTATGTCTTTCATCCACTAAGATAGGATACAAACTCTGGTGATAGTTTGGTACCCCTGTTGTCTCCAGACAACTTGCCATTGGCATGCTGTTATTCCCACTTGCTGGCTCCCTCACCTTTCTGTTCCTCATCTTGCTTCAGTGGACATTTGTATGCTACATGGCCTCTCTGGTTACATTTAAAACATCTAACCCTTGATCCTGACCATGTACCGGAACTAGTTGCTTCCCTTGTTACTAGTGAACTCTGTTGGGGTGGTTTAGGCTGCCCACCATGGGTTCTGTTATATCCATGTGCAGCACTGGGTATCTCCTTCTTGTGAAGTGGTGCCCTGCTTGCTAAGTAGAGATCCCCTTTTCTCCCCAGCTCATCTGCAGAATTACACTTTTTGTCTACCAACCAGATTCTCATGTCCTTAGGCAAAGTGCTAAGGGCTTGTTCCCTAACCAAAAGGTCTTCCAGCCTTTCACAAGTGGTGGTGACCTGACAAGCAGTCACCCACCTATGAAAATAAATGCTTAACTCAGCAGTATAATCACATGCACTTTCATCTGCCTTGCTTTAATGCTCACAAAACGTTTTCTGTAAGCTTCAGGTGAAACTTTAAACATTCCAATAAACATTGTTTAACATTATCATAGTGGGGAGTGCAGGGGGCTTGCCCTCCCTGCCTACACCCTTTAGTTTTTTTTTTATTTTTTTATCGGCATTCAAAAATGTAATAGGTTGATCATTTCAGTTCGACATTTAGTGATTCGACCTAATACATTTTTAAAATGCTGATATAGACCCTTTCAAACGTATGAATAAAACTATCAAAATTATCACCCTCTGTAAACTGTGGAAGAAATTTACTGACCTTTAATGCTACTGGGGTTCAATTACTATCTTCCCCATTACCTCCATGACTCTGAGAAAGAGACAGCATCCCCATCTCGTGTTGGGTGCTGCTTCTCCTTTTCTTCAGCCTCCAAATGCCATAGTTTCTCTGTTGATTCTAATTCAAAATTCAAGGCTAAAATTATTTCCTCTTTAGTCAGGTTGGCATGCACCAGTCCTTTGGCTTTGCATACCTTGACCCACTGGTTCTTTGTTAGCATGCCATAATTGTCTGCTGATATCTTTGCCTGTTTTCCCTGAATAAACTAACAAGAATAAATAAAACTGTTGTTTAAATGAAACTCTGTATGTTTACCTTGTGGCTGCTAAGAGTACACACACATTTGGTGACAACTACCCACAGGCTACTGAAGTTCAATTAGTATCTAGTCCAGCTACCAACAATAGGCGATGGTCCTTACTGCGGGCCAGTAATTAAAGAGCCTCAAACTTCACCGCTGACACTGGTGAGAGATGGCTACTAGGAACAAAAATGGGTACACACACCATTTTCAGATGCAGCTCTCTGCATCAAGCACAATTTCCCTAAGGGGCACACAGGGAGCGCACTCCAGGCCTGGTGCTGGACTCTCCTTCTCTCTCCAGACCCCAAACAAGACTCCACACTACTCACTTTGGAGCACTGTGTCCCTGTTCCAAGTAACTGACACACACACTTGGATATTTGACTTTCACACACACACACAGACACACGCACATACACACACACACACACACACACACACACACACACACACACACACACACACACACCTACCTGGGAAAGGCTTGCACAGATTTACCAGCTGTGCCCCCTCTGCCCAGAATATTAGGTAATTACACTGCCACCAGTCAGCTACTCTATGGCTCTTACAAAGGTACCCAATTATACTAAGTAAAATTAATACTAATACAAATGGCAGAGTTAGAACCATGCAGCAAGGCTTTCAGGAACAGCCACAGTGTCACTAAAATATGCATAAGTACTCCTAAGATGTTAAAAAGTATTATCTAAAATACTAGCCACAATGAAAGGTATAGGAATATTTAGTAATAAATAATAAAATAAAAACGATGAGACTACTGAATATCTAGTTATGATAAACACCAGAGTTTCAGCACAGGAAATATAAAAATAATACAGTTGGATAGTGTCACACAGATGCAGAAAAACAATACTAAGTGATCTCACTATATTTTTCTGACTGACTAAAGAATTACTGTTCCCTAGTTAAGTTATTTACTACAGCAAGACAAGATGAGGTGTGCTGTATGAGATATCTGTGACAGATCTTACTTGTCAGGTTCTGAAAAACAAAGTGCTGCTGTGCGAGTTCTGTCATATCCCTCACTAATATCTAAAGAATCATTTCAGTGCTGGTTATAGAATGAGATCACATCTGGTCACTTGACTCTGGTGCAATACACACTCAGAGCTTTGACAAGATCTGTTGCAGCATCTGAAAGCTATAAAGCAATTTCAAAAATGCCCACCCTTCCAGGGTAGCAATTAGTTCACCCCCTAAGGACAGTACAGTAAGATTCGTAGTGCTGGTTTTCCCAGACATTTTTGTCTCTGGCTGCAATCAGACCTGTAAGATAAAATCTTTATGGCCTAAACCTTCCCATTTAATTTTCAACCTATATTTCAAAATTAGCTGGACTGAGATTAACCTCTTCCCTTCCAGAATTCTCTTTTAAAACATATACATTTAATCAGTTATAATAATACTGTCTGAAATACATGTATATCACTTTTCTGTCCAGCAGGACCCACTGTTGATGCATTTTTAATACAAGCAACTTTACAAATACATTGTTAACACAAGCATCTGTACAAGTCTGTGTGATCATCAAATGACATAAAATTCTTTACAAAACTCCACCTAGCTATGCTGGCATATGTTGCACATGCACTGCCCTACTCTCCCTGGCACAGATGTCACTATCTCATATCATCACACTTCCCATTGTGGAACACCCAGCAGGCTTTCCTTTTGGATTAGATATCAAATCTCCTTGATTGTCGGGAGCCTGTTGGCATGGCCAGCGTGGTACACAGACATGTTTTGAGATGCTGTTTCTCCTATCATAACTTCTGGTTTGCATCCTTCAGCTTTCTTTAGTATTGGTCATATAACCAAGTGCCCCCCCCCCCCCCAGGAATATGTGTATCTCTTGGATGCTCATCAGGTGCATTAGTAAGGATAAGGCTTGTCAAGGATCATTAGTAATTATCACCTCCATGAACACTGTGAACCCTACTGACCATGTATCCCAGTTTTTTCTGAAATGCTTTGTTTGAAGTTTTCTTTCCTAGGCAGCTAAAGCAGCCAATAAGTTTGTTGAACCTGCTTTTTCTGCCTCAAGTAGCTCCTGAATTTCATCTTTGTCTGCAGTCTCAAATGCATCTATGTATCCCCACATGTAATTTTATCTTTGATTTAGTAAGAATGTGGTGGTGATGTGGGTCCCTGAAAGGGTAGGATTTCCTGAAGATGCCTCTGGGGTCAGGGTTGAAGGCCATTGGGGCTAATAATTGCTGCAGTGTGGTTTATAGGTCCTGCCTAACCTCAATGTTCATTACTCTCCTGCCTCCATGTGTCTCTTAATCTTGCTCTGGGTTGCTGTGGGCTGAATCACCAAGTTTATAAGGTGAAGGGTACCTTCTGCACTTTATTACCAATTGATGAGCCAAGATCATTTTCTAAAACTAGGTAACAAAATCTGGCATTACCCCCTTCTGGAAGAAACTCTAAGAAATCTTTGAGATATTTATACTAAGCGTGGCTGGCTAAACCTGCCTCTTCCTGTGTGTTACCCCTATAGTATACTTACCTCTTTCTTTCATAATGGTTGTTGTCATTGGTGATTCTGTATGCAACTTAATCCCTGGAACAGTGTCTAAAGTTTTCTGGGTTATGCATCTGGACCTCTTTGGAGGTGCCTCTCCTGTTGATGACCCATCAGGTTTGGACACCCTGCAACCTTGCTTGATTCCTAGTCTGCCACTCTGATTCCCTTCCATTTCCAATTCGCTGAACAGCTCCTCTGTCTTGCAAGTTAACCTAACCCAATGTGATTTCAGCACTTGTAATAATGCTGACCCTAATGGACAAACAGAAATCAGAAAGTGGTGCAATTCACTTATTCCCTTGGTGCCTTGCTTTAGTCCTATGAGGTGAACTAGAATACACCGAAGGCTGGGTTTCATGGCAGTGCCTCTGATTCTGCTTTGGGGAGAGCCCTGCACATCTGGTAACATTATGACTTCTAGATTTATTTGTAATTTACAGCTTTGTGCTTACTTGTTCTTCCCATCCAACTTTGTTTTTTTTTTTTTGCATTTGTGTGATGCTCTTTTTCTTTATGTTATAATAATGTTAGGAATGTCCTTTACTTAACAACCGCCTGTGCATGGAGCAATGCCATGGGTGCCCAGTAGTCCAGTGCTGAGATGTGAACCTTGTCATCTTGGGTGCCATGTAATCTCCCTAGCGTGCTTAATCACTCCAAATGGATTATTTATATATATATTATATTTGTTGTCAGAGTAGTGCACTGATTAATATTGACCGATTTCAGGCTCAGCCTAGGTAAAACAAAACATTTCACAAACAAAAAATTCAGAAATGTAAGCCATAACAGAGTAGTTCAAACTAATTACAGTGCAATGCATTTGTTTATAAAGTGGGTCAATCTTCTGTGAATCTTGAGAGAAGAGAAGAGACTCAGAAAGGAGATAGGTTAGGTCCTGTGTTGAAGCAGGAGCATTTGCTTTGGATGAAGAAGTGCTTTTTGAGTTGTGTTACGAATTTGCAAAGTTTGGTTCTAAGAGTAATGGGAGTTGGTGTGCCTTGTGAGTAGTGTCTCAGGTTTTATGAGAACATTTTTTAATGAAGTCTAGCTGCAATGGAGTAAGTATGTGGAGACGGAGTAATTTATAGAGTTGTGATCCTAAAAGTAGGTTATATCTTTGTTTTATGGGTAGCCATTTGTATTTTTTTCTAGGGTGATACAATGTTACTCGCAGGCAGGTGAGTTTGTAATGAATCATTAGATGCAATAGGAGATAGTATGAAATGTGACAATATTTTCTTGGAGGCAGAAGCAAAAATTGGGAGCCCATATTCAAGCTGGGAAAGGAGAACTCCTTTGCCATTGGCTACTCTGGCTAGTTGAGATAGAAAAGTGGAGACATTTTTGTCCCAGAAAAGGTGGGAGATTATTTTGGCTCTCACTTTTATGTGGAATTAGAAGTTTAGTGACTGATCAAGCCATAGTCATAGGTATTTTGAAGGTGGAGCTTGTCTGTATGGAAAAGTTGTGTAGGTCAAAGACAGTTAAGGAATTAGGTGTTTGGTGAATTTTCTGTAGAGTTCCAAAATGCACAGTTTTGGTCTTAGTGGAGTTGAGAAATAGCTCATGGTTTATTATCCATTGATGGAGCTCAAGTAAGTCCGAATGGAGTTGGCACTGAATGTTGGTGTGAGAGTGACCTGATCTGTAAATGACTATGTCATCAGCATAGGGGATAAGTGGGACATGGGGGAGGTCACAAGGAAGTTTGTTAATGAATATGTAGAAGAGGATGGGGGCTAGAATGGATCCTTGTTGTACACCTTTGGTAAAAGGTGCAGATTCTGACTGGTAGGATCCTATTTTTAAACCAAGGAGTGGAGTCTAGACTGATACTGATTTCATTTAGTTTGTTTTGGAGAAGATAGTGGTCAATGACGTCAAATTCCTTTGTCAGGTCTATAAATATGGCACCTGTAAGGAGGCCTCTATCAGAGTTTAGCCTCCATGTTGTTTGGAGGAGAGCAGGAGGTAATGCTGGATATAGAGGGAGATTTGGGTGTAAACTATCATTTCAAGAAATTTGCCAAGCATTGGGTGGATGGATACTGGATGGAAGTGAGAGGTAGCTTTTGCACTGGTTTGCTTTGGATGGGGTTTAATTAGAGCCATTTTCTGAATCTGTGGTATGATTTTATATATATATATATATATATATATGTGTGTGTGTGTGTGTGTGTGTGTGTGTGTGTGTGTGTGTGTGTGTGTGTGTGTGTGTGTGTGTGTGTGAAGAAAACAAAAGAAAAGAGACTTCTCTGGAATGTATGCACTGAAATGGAAAGGGAGATGAATGGTGGTGGGGTATTTATTATGTTTTTTTTTAAATCACTTTGCACTGTTTTATCATGGTGTGGATGGGAGGAGAAATGGCGCAGGAGTTATCCTGAAGGAACAGTATGCTAAGAGTGTTTTGGAGGTGAAAAGAGTGTTGGATGGAGTGATGTTTATGAAGCTAGAAATTGATGGTGTAATGATGAATGTAAGTGCATATGCTCCACAAGTTGTGTGTGCGATGGATGAGAAAGAAAATTTTTGGAGTGAGTTCGATGAAGTGGTGATGACTATACCCAAGGGTGAGAGAGTGGTGATTGGTGCAGATTTCAATGGGCATGTTGGTGAAGGGAACAGAGGGGATGAGGAAGTGGTTGGTAGGTATGGTGTTAAGCAAAGGAATGCAGAAGGTCTGATGGTAGTGGATTTTGTGAAAAGGATGGACATGGCTGTGTTGAATACGTATTTTAACAAGTGGGAGGAGCATAGAGTGATATACAAGAGTGGAGGAAGATGCACACAGGTGGATTATATCTTATGTAGGAGGGCCAGTTTGAAGGAGATTGGAGACTGTAAAGTGGTGACCAGGGAAAGTGTAGTTAGGCAGCATAGGATGGTGGTTTGTAGGATGACATTGTTGAGCAAGAAGAGGAGGAGGAGTGTAATGGCAGCACCAAGGATCAAATGGTGGAAACTGAAAAAGGGTAATTATGAGGTGTAGTTCAGGGAAGAGTTAAGAGAGGCACTGGGTGACAGTGAAGAGTAAGGGCAGCACCAAGGATCAAATGGTGGAAACTGAAAAAGGGTAATTATGAGGTGTAGTTCAGGGAAGAGTTAAGACAGGCACTGGGTGGCAGTGAAGAGTTACCCTATAGCTGGATAACTACAGCAGAGCTAGTAAGGGAGACTGCTAGAAAGGTGCTTGGGATGACATCTGGACAGAGGAAGGATGACAAGGAGACATGGTGGTGGAATGAGGAAGTAGAGGAGAGTATACAGAGAAAGAGGTTGGCAAAGAAGAAATGGGACTGTCAGAGAGATGAAGAAAGTAGACAGGAGTATAAGGAGATGAGGTGCATGGCAAAGAGAGAGGTGGTGAAGGCTAAGTATAAGGCATATGAAGAGTTGTATGAAAGGTTGGACACTAAGGAGGGAGAAAAGGACCTGTACCGATTGGCTAGACAGAGGGACCAAGCTGGGAAAGATGTGCAGCAGGTAAAGGTGATAAAGGATAATGAGGGAAACGTACTCACAAGTGAGGAGAGTGTGTTGAGCAGATGGAAAGAGTACTTTGAGGGGTTGATGAATGAAGAGAATGAGAGGGAGAGAAGGTTGGATGATGTGGGGATAGTGAATCATGAAGTGCAGTGGATTAGCAAGGAGGAAGTAAGGATAGCTATGAAGAGGATGAAGAATGGAAAGGCTGATGGTCCAGATGACATACCTGTGGAAGAATGGAGGTGTTTAGGTGAAATGGCAGTGGAGTTTTTAACTAGATTGAAATCTTGGAAAGTGAGAGGATGCCTGAGGAATGGAGAAAAAGTGTTTTGGTACCGATTTTTAAGAATAAGGGTGATGTGCAGAGCTGTAGTAACTACAGAGGGATGAAATTGATCAGTCACAGCATGAAGTTATGGGAAAGAGTAGTGGAAGCTAAGTTAAGAAGGGATGTGATGATTAGTAATCAGCAGTATGGTTTAATGCCGGGAAAGAGCACTACAGATGCGATGTTTGCTCTGAGTGTTGATGAAGAAGTACAGAGAAGGTCAGAAGGAGTTGCATTGTGGTTTTGTAGACTTAGAGAAAGCATATGACAGGGTGCCTAGAGAGGAGTTGTGCTATTGTATGAGGAAGTCGGGAGTGTCAGAGAAGTATGTAAGAGTGGTACAGGATATGTACAAGGGTAATGTGACAGCAATGAGGTCTGCGGTGGGATTGACGGATGCATTTAAGGTGGAGGTGGGATTATATCAAGGATCAGCTCTGAGCCCTTTCCTATTTGCAATGGTGATGGACAGGTTGACAGACGAGATCAGACAGGAGTCCTAGTGGACTATGATGTTTGCAGATGACATTGTGATCTGTAGTGAGAGTAGGGAACAGGTGAAAGAGACCCTGGAGAGATGGAGATATGCTCTAGAGAGAAGAGGAATGAAGATCAGCAGGACTAAGACAGAATATATGTATGTGAATGAGAGGGAGGATAGAGGAATGGTGAGGATGCAGGGAGTAGAGGTGATGAAGGTGGATGAGTTTAAATGCTTGGGATCAACAGTTCAGAGTAATGGTGAGTGTGGATGAAAGGTGAAGAAGAGAGTACAGGCAGGATGCATTGGGTGGAGAAGAGTGTAAGTAGAGATTTCTGACAGACGAGTACCATTAAGAGTGAAAGGGAAGGTCTACAAGAGGGTAGTGAGACCAGCTATGTTATATGGGTTGGAGAGAGTGGCACTGACAAAAAGGCAGGAGTTAGAGCTGGATGTGGCAGAGTTAAAGATGTTAAGATTTGCAATGGGTGTGACGAGGGTGGACAGGATTAGGAATAAGTATATTCGAGGATCAGCCCAGGTTGGAAGGTTTGGAGACAAAGCCAGAGAGGCATGATTACATTGGTTTGGACATGTGCTGAGGAGGGATGCTGAGTATATTGGGAAAGAGATGCTAAGGATGAAGCTACCAGGTAACAGGAAAAGAGGAAGGTCTAAGATAAGGTTTATGGATGTGGTGAGAGAGGACATGCAGGTGGTTGGTGTGATAGAGCAAGATGCAGAGGACAGGAAGAAATGGAAACAAATGATCCGCTGTGGCGACCTCTAACGGGAACAGCCAAAGAAGATGATGATGAGTTTGCACCTGCCCTATTAAACTGCAGTGGGGGGGGGGGCATTAGACAGCATTTTTTGTTTTATATAGGTACCATCCCAAAATATTCTTAGGCTAATTCAACTATATTTGGTGGGAGGAGTCTGAATTCAGGGAATATTCAGGGCTGAGTGTGAAAAATGATGTGCTGTGTGTATGTCTTGCCCGAGCATTAATTCTAATATTGGGATAACCTTTCATTGAATGAAACAGTGAGAGGATATGGAGTTTGACTGGTGCTTTTTGACTCTCTCAGGTGTCTCCCATGCCTCCCTTCAGTGTCTTGCTCTCTGTGCTTACTAATGAAGTCTCTGGCATGGCCTGCCCCCAATTTCTGCTCAGCCTGGATACAAAAACCCATGTTACATCATTTTTTTTATCACTGGAAGTTGACTCAGTTGTGGCTATAGCTCCACTACTGAGTGTTACTCTGGAGAATTGATTTTTGGTTACTTCCCAGGTTAACCCCTTAGTGATGGTTGTGTTCTGGGATTATAGGCCACATACAGGTTAATAAAGCATGACTGATGTTTCTCCCTTCACTTTTCTGGAACCAATCCATGTTTATATAGATAGATATTGTATGTAGGCATTCTCACATTTTACATTTTTTGCTGTTTTCATATGTACAGTATACAGGCACTATGAATTTCAGTAGTAAATAATAAAGCTTTACTGATAAAGGATTCACACATAAGTAGGAAACAAGATGCATCATGTCAAAACAAATAGTAACATTTATAGTAATGTCTTAGATTCTGCAGATATAATAGATTTAACAGTGCCAAATAGGCACATGAACTTGGCAAAATTAAGAAACCGTTCCTCAGTTCTTAACATGCCTGTACCTTTTGACATGCCACACACACCAACATATTACAAAAAGACCTGCAGGCTGCAGCAAATTGTACAGTTCTTCTGAATTTTCTGCATATGTAGGATAAATGTAATTTTGGACAGATTCTCTTTCCTCTCTCAAGAAAACAGACTTCTCTTCCATACAAAAAGACTGCCTTTTCCTGCTGAATAAAATCCATGGGCCTCTTTCCAAACACTATGATTAGATGGGAGTAATCTTAATATACAGACTGGAACAACTGTCTCTCATTAGCCTCAGTCCCTGAGCCCCCCGAAGGCTCAGAATCTGCCTTCTGTTATGCTCTCTGGGGAAGATAAACATGGAGACCGTACTCAGATTAATTGTTTCAGTACACAAACAAGGAGCAGGGGAAGCTTGTTGTGTCTTTCGGCTTTTCCCGGTTAGGGGTCACCACAGCAGAACTCCGGTCCGCTAATGATTGGCAGTAGATTTTTACATGCCGAGTTGCCAGCCCTGACGCGCAACCTTCAACGAAGGTACACCCATTCAAGCATGTTTCCACACAGAAGATGCTCTAGCTGAGAATCGACCAGGACAACGTCATACTGTGAGGTGACAACGCTACCGCAGCACCACCACTGCGGACAGGGGAGGCTATACATAGAAAATATACTAAATTATGTAGTGACATCTGAGCACAAACAAGGAGCAGGGGAGGCTAAACATGGAAAATGTACTAAAAGATGTAGTGGCATCTGAGCAAAAACAAGAAGCAGGGGAAGATATCAAGGAAAATGTAATCAGATATAGACATAGATTAGTACTAGGCTAACTGCCCTTGCGAGCCATTTTAAGCCTAGCCAATTATCCCTTATGAGACTCAAACCTTGCACCTTGTGTTTGTAAGACAAACACCTTAACCATTAGGCCACCCTCCTAACCCATATGTAGTGGGATTAGTGCATAAATAAGCTAGGAAGCTAAACAAAAGAAAATGTATTAGAGATGTAGTGAGATTAGTGCATAAATAAGAAGCAGGGAAGCTAAACAGCGGAAAATGTAGTTAGAGATGTAGTGGGATTAGTGCATAAACTAGAAGCAGGGAAAGCTAAATGTGAAAAATATACTCAGATAACTAAAATGTGATTAGTTCACAAAGCTCGTTTTTGCCATAAATAATAAAAATTATTTCTGTTTACTTTAGGGCAGCACAGTGGCGCAGTGGATAGTGTTGTTGCCTCACAGCAAAAGGTTCCCCGGTTCAATTCTCAAGTGGGATGCCTTCTGTGCAGAATCTGTCTGTCCTGCTATGTTTGTGTAGGTTTCTTCTAGGTAGTTCAGTTTCCTCCCACATTCTAAAGACATGCAGTAGGTGGAGTGGACACACTAAATTGGCCATAGGTGTGAGAATGTGTGTGGGTGCATGGTGTGGAAATACTACTGCAGCAAGGCTAGCTACCTGGCAGTGTAACCCTTGGCTCTTGATGCTTGTCACTGTTGAAGTGATACCCTGAATTAATGTGCAAAATGGGAAACGGGTTGTAGAGGGATGGATTCCTGTTCACTTTATTGACCCCTTGTACATAATTTGAAATGGACATGCTGACAAAGGATGTGAAAGGGACACAAAGCAATAGTGTAACAAAGAGGAGTAAATGTGATAAATATTCATAAAACGCCAAGTTCTGATAACACTTAGCAAGGGCAGCATATTCATGAGGGGATATTATCATATAATGCAGATAATTCAGTTATTGCATTATCACATGTATACAGAAAGTTATCGCTGATTGCACTGCTTCATCAAGTATAAACAAGAATAAATTAACCCTATAGCTGTTCAGAAAGGGACATGTCTTTGACATTTGTTGTCACTTATAACCATAGAAAGAGGGAAATGTACCTTTAAACATATATTAGCCAAGTATGTTCATAGGTTCATACTAGGCTATCTGCCCTAGGGCATTTATAAGCCTAGCCAGAATGTGTTTGGGTTTCGCCACCCATTTTAAATTTATTTTGCTATGCCCTTTTTCGAGGTTAGTATACTGTGCCTCTATCTAACAGTGACACAGAAGTGATACCCGGGGTAAACCTACGATCTCCCATCCACTCATCAAGATTCCTCTTGAAGAGAGTCAATGAGGGACTCTGCTTAACCTGGACTGGGATTTTATTCCAGAGTGAAGGGAGCCTCTGGGTTATGAATCTGTCCCTCCAGCATGTCCTATTTATTTCAGTGCTGAGGTTCAAGTCTCTCGGCGTAGCTCGATGGGATTTGGATTTTCTGAGGTGCAGCATGTCCATTAATTCCGGGTTGGACATGGCTTTATACGTCAGGCACAGATCGCCTCTGAACAGGCGGTATGCCACTGAGTAGAGCTGGAGTTTCTTTAACCGGGCAGCATATGGCATCTGTTTGAGCCCTTTGATCCTCTTGGTGAGGTACTTTTGGGGTCTTTCCAGTTGCTGCAGGTGTCTGGTAAGGTACATCCCAAAAGGGGCATTGTACTCAATTATGGGCCTGATGAGGGATGAGTAAAGAGGCACGATGACCTCCCTGATCTAGATGTGAATCCCTTCATGATTAGGTGGGCTATATAAAATGTTTTTCTAACCACTTTGGCCACGTGGTTGTCAAATGAGAGATTGCTATCAACTTGGGTCCCCAGGTCCCTAATTACTTCTTCTGTACTTAATGGATTTCCACCTATGTGGTAATTTGTGGGCACTTTGTTTTTGCCAAAGGGGATGACTATACACTTTTTGGCATTTAGCTTGAGGCCATGGCACTGGCACCAGTTGTCTGTTTCTATGAGGCCCTTTTGGAGGATGCTTGTGTCGGCTGGAGAGTCGATTATGGCACCCAATTTTCAGTCATCTGCGAACTTGGTCAGCCACAGTCCTTCCGTGTTGGCCTGTACCTCCGAGAAATATATACCGAACAAGAGAGGTCCCAGGACTGAGCCTTGTGGGACACCACTTGTAACTGGTTTGGAGTCTGACATGGCTCCAGCAATTCTAACCATGTGGGTTCTGTCCTTGAGCCAGTTTGCAATCCATCTAGTGACATAGGGGTTTATATTTAAGCTGGTGAGCTTATCTATAATGCCCGAGTGGGGTATTGTATCGAAGGCTTTTGCAAGGTCCAGGTAGGCTGTGTGGACCACCTTCCCCTCGTCAATGGCCTTGGTGACTGTTTCAAAGAAATCAACCAGGTTTAAGAGGCAGGATCTGCCCTTAACAAAGCCGAACTGGGTAGGATCCAGTGTTTGTAGGTCCCCAATATCTTTATTTATGAGGTCCATGATGATCCTTTCCATAGCTTTGCAGACCAAGCTAGTCAGGCTTATGGGGCGATAGTTTCCAGGATCTGTTGAGGCACCACCTTTATGGAGAGGGGCCACTGTTGCTGTACGCCACTCTTTGGGCACATATCCTGTAGTAAGGCTGAGATTGAACAGTAGTTTTATGTTTGGGTTTAGTTCTTCTTTGAGTTCATGTAGGACGCAGCCCGGGACACCATCTGGTCCCATTGATGCTGTGTTTTTTGCTTTGGAGAGGGCGGCTCTTACCTGAGCATCTGAGATGTCAAGGGGGCAGCACTCTGCTGGGATAGATATTTGCCCTTTTGGTGGGGAGGGGGGGAGAAGTTTGCGCTGAACCTGTCAGCTAGGATGTTGGCAATGTCTGTGGGTTCGGTGTATTTTTTGTCATTTTGGACTAATTCTGAGCATATCTGGGAATTACCACCCAGGTTCCTAACATAACTAAAGAAAGCCTTGTGATTATCCTTAGTGTCCTGTGCAATTTTTCTCTCGAAGCTGGCCTTAGACAATTTTATATGTGCCCGTAGTTTTTTGCTAATACTGATCAGTGATGCCTTCCCTTTTTGGGATTTTGCTTTATCATTTAGTAGCTTCCTCCTTCTATTGTATAGTTTGTTTATGTGTTTTATATTAATATAAATGCTGAACAGTAATATAATTACAATAAAAAAAAAAATCAATGTATGCTTGCCACTATACATGCTCAATGGCACACTCAGTAATATTTGTGTTACTCACATGATTGTACTGAGAATGCCAAGCTACACAAGTGTGTCAGGTGTATTGAACTACTCTGCTATTAGAATGTGTACTGTGGGAGTGATTAAAGGTAATAAAACACATCCAAATGATTAATGTTAGAACATACACTGCCCTAACATTTCTATGGCAGTAACCACAAATAGAAAAGAAATGGTCTAGGCACACCGAGAACGGCTAAAAGTTAATTTATTGTAATAAATCTTAGTACACAAGCGCTTTCACCCTGCCCAAATGCAGTGAGTCTCACTTGAAAAAGCCTTGCATTTGTGCAGGGTGAAAGCACTTGTGTACTAAGATTTATTACAATAAATTAACTTTTAGCCGATCTTGGTGTGCCTAGACCATTTCTTTTCTATTTGTGGTTCCTGACATTTTTGGTCTCCATCCTACTTTGGTTATGTTTCTATTGCAGTGTACACACCTGTGATAATGTGGAAATTTTGAGATGAGCCATGGTTACTTGTGCAATCATTACAATAATGTCATTAACTGATGAAAAATAATTTTGTTACACAATCTGCACGTCATGAATGCTAGAAAGTTAGTGACTGTACTTACATGCTGTAGATGTATATAACAAAATACAGACAGACTTGAGACATAACACAGATGTGTCATGCTGAACATGATATAAACAGAATAATGATCTGATGTATATATTACCATTTGTCTAGTTATAGCAGAATGCGGCATATGTGAAGATGTATATAAATCAAGGTATAAGTCAAATATAATCAGTTCACTGACAAAAGGATTGTGTATCTGAATGTTATGATGTATATCAGTTTGCATAGGCTGTTGCTTTTATGTATATCAGAAAATGACAGGTAGCCCACACAAGAAATGGCTAAAATAAAAGTAAATGCCAGCATTATACCATTTGTACATCAGCTAATGTACAAATGTAACAAATGTCAGGCTATCATTATTTGTGGCTAGGATACATTTGTGTTACTGTAATCAGTGATATGATGTGTCATACCTGGTGTAAGTGTCACACCTGACATGCTGACTTGAATAAGTGTATTAAAGTACATATGTGAATGTAGTATATTGCAGCATATATCTAGCCCTGAAGTGACTGTTGTTAAAAACAATAGTAGTAACTTTATGACACTACAGTAACATACAATACACCCAGGTGAATCATTATGTGCGTTAGTAATTGACCTGTTAGATGCAATTGCACATACAGCAAATGTACATTGGCCTGTGACAAATGCTGTTATTCCCCACCCATAGATCACTAGCTCCATTGCATGGATATTGGCAAAGCCAATATTACCGAGTCTGATTCAATTAAGTCTTGACAAAGAGCACTAAATGACAACAAATATCTCATGACACTCATTAGAGTCTCTGTGCTAAATGGCACACATCTACTACATCTTTATACTGGGCATGCTCACAAACAATTACTGCAAACACTACCATAACAGAAAATAAACACAAACACACAAGAAAGTCTCATAAAACAGGCCTTCTCACATTTTCTGATGCTTTTACAGCATGTCATGCAGTAAGAAATATTATATAAGCCTTCATGTTCTATAAAGCTCTACAGTGTAGACAAAAGAATTACAGTAATACATAAAAGTGTGCATGAAGACATGCAATACAGAGCATTGTTATTTGGAAAATAAGTAATGGATGTGAGCAATCACTAACATACTGAGCATTTGCATCTTGCCCAACTTGAACACATGCCAGGACAGATATCAGTGAGATGTGTATCAGTTATTGACAACACAAAAACAGGCATATTGGTTGTGTCATGAAGAACATCCTTGAAGGGATTATGTCAGTCTCCTGTTGTAATGGGAATGGATCCCCATAACTTGCAGTGTGAGACCTTAAAAATGTAGCCCTATGACTGTGCCATAGCAACTTTCTTTGCCTAAGCCACTCCTGTCTGACACAGTCATCTGACAGACAGATATTACCAGATTCAAACCCCTGCCTACCATATTACTTACACTACAGACCTATGTATTGATATTGTCTGCCACAGGAGATAGTAATGCAGCTTGTCACAAATAACAAAAATCAAGTTGTGAAGTAAAAAGCTACATTTAATGGTAGATTTTTAAGTATTAATTTGTCAGATTGATGAAAAGGAGGTACCTATGTCAATGGTCACACAACTGTGATCAGTACACTATCCATGTTGCTTGGTCAAGCCAGTGTTTTCCTTCCACATTGTTTTGCATGCACACAGTCCGAGATTCAAACCGCACTCTATCTGTGTAGATATACTATACTAGTCAGTTCTCACTGCATGTGGCACAGAGCAGTCATGCAAGAATCCCAGAGCACTTGTTTCACTGCTATAAAATCCCCAAATGTGTTAAAAGTTGTTTGTCCAACATAAAAGTGGACACATATAACTTGATGCAATGGTGTTTGTCACATCAGTTCACTCACATAATGTCGCCCTTTTCTGGGATTGAACAGCCACTTATGTAAGTGTACAGGCTAACAAAATGTGTATGAATCACATGTACCCCAGTAGAAGTCTTACCACAGCTGTGAGACTCCACCTATGAGAAGTCATTACATCATATGATTGTGGAGCAAACAATTCATATGAGATAAAAGAAATGGGGGAGGTCTCTCCCACTGCAATTGCATGCATTATAACTGTAGTGGATGTCATTCATGCATAACTGTGTACTGTCACACAATGATTATAGTCACTCCCTGTGGGCTTTGAACACCTAGCTATGTGATCACAGAAGCTGCATGTAGTTGTAAAGAATGAACATGCCATGGGAAAAATCTTACTACAATTGTGAGATATTTGTGTATTTGAAGACACTGCATCATCTTAGTCCTGCAAGGCATATATGTGCATGAAATTTGCTTAAATGAGGGTGCAATATGCCTCGTTGTCATACAATATTGTATTACGTTAGGTATACCAAAATACACTTGGTGTGTAATGCAGTTGTCACTGTGACAGTAAACTCCCAATCATGCACAATATGTAGAGAATTACAGATATGAACACATGGCTTACTTTGTTTGAACACATACAGAATGTTGTCTCATTTCATTACACCAGAGGAGAAGGTTAAGTACTACTATGAGAAAAGATAGATTTCATCATATGGCATCATCAGTATTAAAACAAAACATTTCTCTGTGAAAAAATTAATAGAAAGTCTTGTAAGAAGAATCTCCAGCTTTACAGACACACAGCAGGTAGGTGGGTGACAACACTGTATACATTGACAGCCATTCTGATACAACTGAGTGTAAGGAGTAATGGCTAAACTTGAACTGACTACATAACATCACAAGCTCCACACAATGTGTTGGTGTACAACTGTGACAGTGCACATTTGAAGGGCTGACATCACCATTGTTTAACAGAGTGATGGTTCTGCTAAAGAGGAAAGAATGTAGTGGATGAGCCCAACAACACTGTAAGGCATATATGTATTTGAAGCCTTTTGTACACAGCATGAGCGAGACTGGATTCAAACCACCTACCTATCTAGTTACGCAGTCCTCGACAGTATGCAAAAACATCAGGCTACAGACATGCAAATTATCTCAACACACCATATAAGAATTCCTAGTTCATTACGCACATCAGCCTAGTAACTGTTAGAGTCATTGTTTCAAAGTAATGTTTTTACTCTGTATTTCTATAGTGCAGTGAGTTTAAGCCCATTTGCATGAACATCATTAGCTAGAGCAGGCAATGGCAAAAACTCACCATTTTTTTGACATAAGATGTGAAACAGCATTCACCTTCTCTCAGCACTTGGTGCATGATGCCAAGCTCTGTGCAAAGTCTGAGGACAAAAAGTGAAGGCTTTTTGATGGGCCCTTTCTGACCATGTGTGTTGTGTTCAATTCTGCTTTCTTGACAAGATTAAATGTGTTAAAAAGTGGTTGATAGGACATTGGTGAAGATGGGGGGAGGGGTGAGCAGAAGGGAAGACACAATGAAAAGAATACAGGAATTTTCAAGATGTTAGCCCACAAACTGTCAAATGATGACAAGCCAAAAAAAACAAACAAACATAGGAGAAGAGTGAATCTTGAAAATCACTCTTCTCCTTTAAACTTCTTTTTGCAGGGGGCAAGTCCCCACTGCATCCCCATGTGGAGGGGCTACCCCCACACTTATATGTACCAATCAACATTACATTTTATGAACTTGGCAGCTGCAATTAATATTGACATAATTTCAAAGGAAATTTCTATCTGTCAGGATTACTTCTTGAGAGATATGTTGATGTAATGCATCATATGTAATAGTTTTCTACATGTCATATTATTGCAATTTTGTTATCACAATTTAGGAAATGCCATATTTCATGTCATGCCTGTCTGATGTTGTCATTAATAATGCAAAAAGGTGTTTCCAACAGCACATTCATATACAAAAATGTCTGTTAATAGTTATTCTGAACTACTCATAAAAACTATATGTAAACTGGGTTCAAAGTTCTCTTTTTCTAAACTCAGTGCAACTACACATTGTGTCACAGAGATAGGTAGATGACAGGAGCATTTTCTTCACTCTGTACTATCCAGAGTGCTGACAGCAGCATGCCAGAACCAGGTACATTTGCTCTATTGAAGGCAGACTACATTACATTTTTCATTTTTTGTCATGGGAAGTGAACCATCATTCACTGTTAATAACCTCTGCCAGGCCCTTTTGCACAATGCCAAGCAATGTACAATGAATGACGCCACAAAAAAAAAAAAAAAAAAAAAAATTTTTTTCAAGTATCTCTTTGTGATGTTCTCTCAACTTTGGTTGTGTTATTAAATGAAAATATGCACATTACTAATGCTACACAAACAACACTGCATCTAGATTTGAACATTCAACATCTTTATTAATGACTTTTACAAGGCCATACCCAATACTAAAATTGTTCAATATGCTGACGATTCTACTTTGATCTGCTGAGCCTCCAACTTAACAGATCTCCAACTACTGACACAAACAGCCTTCTCAACTACCGAAAACTAGATGCTCCAAAATCACCTCTCATTAAATGTTAACAAAACTAAAATCCTTCTATTCTGTCCTTCTAAGTCCTCCCCTATTGATAAAAAACTCACTCCAAATAACCAGCCATAACAACTCCATTTTAGAGGTCGTTCCCTCCACCAAAATCCTTGGTGTAACCATTGATGAACACCTAAAATTTAATACTCACGTCCAGCTAAACATAAAGAAAACCCACATAAAACTCGGCCTACTTTATAGAAACAACCACTTCCTCTCTCCTGCTACCAGACTAACTCTCGCCACTACTTATCTCCTTCCCTCTCTACTGTATGGTGCCCCTCTGCTTACTAATTTATTCTCCTCACTATCCTCCAAACTAGAAGTATGTTACAATAAAATCTGCAGATTTGCTACCAAAGCCAAATCTTCCTCTCATCACTGTTCCTCCCTTCACTCATTAAACTGGCTTGAACTCCATAACCAACTTGACTTTCTCCAAATCACGACTGCCTATAGACTACTATTCCAACCTACCAAGTGCTCTGCACTATCCAATATCCTACAACCATATACTCCCCATAGAACACTTAGATCTACCCACCAAAACCTAATCACCATCCACAAACCCAAGCGCCTAGCTGGTCAACTTCTGCTTTCCTTCACCTTAGCCAAAAAATGGAATGCTCTTCCCTCCACTCTTAGGACCTGCGATAACCTCGAAAACTTGAAAACTCTTCTTCATTCCCACCTTTACTCTAACAGGAAATGCAACTGCACTCTTCACCCTATACCTTTCAAGGTCTCCTCCACTTTTACTCCTGGTTAACCTCTCACCTAGCTAACCTTGCTCATTTGTATTATGTATAAATAACTATACTGTAAAATCTAGCCTCAAGGCCATTTGCCTGTCTTTTACACCTAAACAAAATTGTAATTGCTTGTTTCTTTATGAATGCTACCTGTTTATTTGTCAGTAATACAAAGTTTCTTAGTAATTATTCATGTAACTATGTATTGTTGGAGCCTTTCTCCCCGGGTCTCCACTGAAAATGGGCTCCTCGAGCCCAGTGGACCTCCCCGGTCATCAAACTGGAATAAATAAAATAAATAAATAACATTGATGCTACAGCATGAACATGGCACATTTAAGACTATTTTACAATTCTACATGATTACAATTCAGAGCCTGTTAAGGCCTTCAATGAATTTGCCTCCAAATAATTTAGGATCAAAAGATCTATCACCCACTAACATATCCAAACTTTGCTTAAACTGAGATATAAACTTCATAATCTTAATTTTTTTATAGGAATTGAGTTCTACCAACTACCAGCTCTGAAATGAAAACTGTTTAGACTGGAGTTGCTATTTTTAATGTCAACCAAAAGATTATTATTCTTTGTATCTACAGAGTGCTGTATTTTAAGGAAATGCACCCTAACACCATTACTTTCAGAAATAAAACTTGTGCAAACTATAATCAAACCCCCTAAATAATCTGTATTTAATTGAAAATAAGGATAACAACTTGAACTGACTTTAGTAAACCTCTTAGATGGCAAGTAAAATACATTTGTATCTTCTCAAGACATTCAGTTTGAAACATATTAAATGAGCACACAAATCTACCATATTTAATAGTAGGTCTTATTACTGTTTTAAACTATGATAACAAAACATTCTGATCCCTACTAACTGTCAAATCAAATAGTTTAATTATTTTGTAATGATATCTTCTTATTATCTCTGTTAATGGTAACTCAAAACTGAGTCTTCAGTGAATAAGAATCCCCAAGTCCTAAGTGCTATTCACAGTCTTAATTAAACAATTATTCAAAGCATAAGAAAAACAAACATTATTCTTCCCAAAATAAATAAAAAATATATTTTCCAGATTAAATTCCATTTCATTATTGGTAGCCCAGCTCAACAGATTATCTAAATATATTTGTAGTCTCTTATTATTTTCCAATTTTGTAACAACAGACCAACTTTTGCATCATGAGCATATTTACCTAGCCAAATAATACTGGACCCAACACTGAACCTCAAGGCATACCCAAAGAAAAAATTGTATTAGAGAAAGTGTCTTTAACTCTCACTCTACATATCCCACGACACAACCAACTCTTAACCCAACTAATTATATAATACTTTAGATCTACCATCAAAGAAATAATTTTATTATGTGGGATTGTGTCAAAAGCTCTTGCCGTATCCAAGTATATGGTATCAGTGAGTAACCCTTCATCAAATGATTCGCACAATGGTTGGTAAAAAGATAAAAAATTTGTCTAAGATCTTCCCAAAGTAAATCCATGTTGAGAGATAGCAGTATTATTTATCATTGAGCCAAGAAGATATTTAGCTGCAAGTAAAACTTATTGGTCTGAAGTTATTAATAAGAGAAAATCATCACCTTTTGGGAATGGAAGAACTATAGCCTCTTTCCATAAATCTGAGACAAAGCCCATTTCTAGAGACAGTTGGAATAAAAATAACAAACTAGAACTTAGAAAACATATTATATTTTTCAGGAAATATTTAGTGCAGATTCAATAAAGTCTACACAGTCTGCTAAAATCACATGTCGATCACTCCTCACACATGCTAGTGCACCATTTTGTATTCAGTAAACGGCTCTACACACTGTGTAGAGCTATGCAAACACGCTAAGCATCATGACATGCTAATTACAGCATAAACAGGTGAACTGTATGCTAATCAACCAATCCAAGATGGAGGAGCTATTCAACAAGCTATAAAGCAATTGTGTAGCCTTAGTGCAGGTTTTGCCTGCAAATTCCAGAACCTATCGGAATACAGTCTATACAGAAAGAATGTCAGGGGCTGCTGTTGCTCTTATTCATATGTAAGTGCAACAGGCCCAAGTCTATGCTGTTGCTGCTGCTGCTAATAGACCATGGCCAAGAAGGAGAAGGGTGTTTAAACCCCATTTAACTTGTCATAGTCTGCATGAGGTGGAAATTGTAGAGCACTACAAGGTGGGTAGAGATAAACTACAGGAACGCTGCAACCTCTGTCATCCTCAACTGAGAGCAAGGCAAACCAAGGGAAACCAATATCGGTGGAGACTAAGGTAGGTATAGCATTTAGAATATTAGCTACAGGAACCTTCCAAAGACCAACAGGGGACATCCTGGAAGTGTCACAGACATCAACATCCAGGAACCTACTTCAATTCCTGAATGATATGATGCAACATGCCAGTGACTACATTCATTTTCCCCCATACACCTGAGGACAGAGTCACAACTATGCAGGAGTTCTACCCTGTAACACACTACCCTAAAATCTTGTGTGCAATAGACTGTACACATGTAGAAATCAAATAACCACCTGGGGAACAGGGAAGGGTGTATATAAACAGAAAGGGCTTCAACTCCATGAATTGCCAGGTCATGTGTAATGCTTACTGAATCATTCTGAATGTGTGCAACTGACACATCTCTCAACTGTATCAAATGTTTTCTAGGGGGGATATCCCACAGGGTCATTTACTGTGGGATGTAGGTTATGCATGAAAACCACACCTGATGACACCCATTAGAAATGTACACACACCAACTGAAGAAAGCTATAATAAGGCACACACTCAAATAAGAAATTTCATAGAGCATGTGCGTGGGATGCTGAAGTCAGGGTTCCGGTGCATAGATACATCTGGGGAGCCCTGCAGTACCATTTCCATACATGTGCTGTAATTTTCACCATCTTTGCCATGCTTCACAATAGTATTCTGAGAAAGCAGCTTCAACAGGAACACCAAGGGGAAGAACCACACATCCCACCATCACTGGCAAAGTCATCACAGCCACATTCAGGTGAGGCATAACAGGGGGAACCACCAGCTGCTGTGGGTGTAGGCAGATGTAGGTGTGCACAATATGCCCTCTCACTGGCCAAGAGGCAATGGATAGCACACATGCTCACCACCTAAGTGACTGAAACATTCATCCTATGCATATACATACAGTAACATTGATACCAGGCAATGCTCACAGCCTTTACTTACCAATCTAATGGCTGTGTACTCCTAGCATCAGACAGACTCAGCCACAAATTAATACTCTTGCAACTGCTGGACTTCCAAGGTAAGTGCTGAACCTGGAATAAGAAAATAAATGTCTAAGAATACATATGAATGGCATATCCTTGCATACTATTACTTGATAATGTAAATAAGTATAAGGTCAGTGATTTTTATAACAATAACATCAGTATGTGACAGCACTGAGATATGTCAGTACATGTGTTCACTGTCAACTAATAGACATCATACATCAAAGATTCACACATTCATACCTTTCACAGAATGTCCAGAGTTTGGCCTCATAGTTCTGTACTGGAAAATCATTAAAGAATGAAGTTAGAAAATAATGACAGACATTTCAGTTTTAGAGTTCATGGTAATGCAAAACCTGTTAGTCTGTCAACTTTCTAAGTTTGCAAAACCAAAATATTTCAAAATTGTCCCTATTCTTGAGACTTTGTCCTACTTTTATTTATGACTTGGTGCAGCTTTGTTGGTCTAAGAGGATGAGAGGGATGTGCACATTACAAAAACCTGTAAGAAAGCAGTACAATTTACAAAAGAGTATCACAAATAAATATATTAAGCACTCAATCAGCTATGCACCCTGTGCATCAGACAAAAGACTTATGTATCCCTGAATCCAAAAGAGAGAAAATCAAGGCTATGGCACAGTTATCATCATTTGCACAGGGTGTTGTTTGGGGGGGGCAGGAGGCCAGGGCTGACAGAAAAGGTAACGAGTGTGTGTTAGTAAGAAAGACAGGCAGCCATTTGGATAAAGTATCAAATGGTAACTGAGACAGAATGAGATATAAGCCTCACGACTGACCCATGTAAAGTAAGGCTAATACCATTTACTTTGTGTATTTTGTCCCCAGATATATTTGCCTTCCTTTGTTTTACTTACACACCAAGGCCATAAACGTAGTGTGTCTGCAACTATTTGCTTACAGTCCTACCTTTCTGCCTCTACCTCTTCCTTGCTTTTACTTAACTTATAGCGCCAAAGCTTCTACTTCTCATACTGATTGTTTTTCTTTGCACTCTTCTGTGAGGGGAGGCCAGCCTGCTCCATTCACTCTTGCTATGCTCAGGCTGACTGCACTCCTCTACCCTACCCCCATTCCCACCCTCCCCTGCATCACCTAGACTTAAAGTAACACTAACCACTCCCCTAATTTCCACAATCAATAATCAGCTGACATCTGCCAGTGACACCTCAGTTAACCAATCACACTATTTGTAACACTCCTCCCTCTCCTCACACAGCTTAATTGCAACAGTCCTTAATTACACTACTCCCACCACACTACACCAACACCCCTCTTTCCCTATATCTTCATCACACTATCCAGGTAACCTACATTTTAAAAAGAATATACACCATGCTCTTTCTCCTGCCAACACTCTATGCCCTACTACTATCTGCATACTATCTAACATCCTACAGTCACCTACAGATACATGTCCATAGCCCCACACTATATTATACTAATACTGTCCACTCCTCACTCTCTTACCTTGCCATCCCCTTCCAACTATACAATCACACACATATTGCATACTTCCACTTCAAACATGTAGTTATCAGTAATACCACTAACCACTTCAGCAAACACCTTCACATACTCTCCAAATTGTCACAAAAACATGCATGTGTGTTATCACAGATTCTTCATAGTGGTGGTGTACACCCCAATCCCGGGCCACATACTGCAAAACATACCATCATGGCTACCATTCCACCCCTTCCTCACATTAAAACTACAGACCTTCTCATTCTTAACATGAACCTTAGAAGCCTAGTTAACAAGATCATAGACTTTCATGCAGTCATTACACAATACTCACCAGACATTCTTATAGCAACAGAAACTTGGCTAAAACTTTATATAAGAGACTCAGACATACTCCCATAAGGTTATAGCATACACAGGTTAGACAGGATCAGGAGGAAGGGTGGTGGGGTTGCAATCTTCTACAAAAATAACCTAAGCATAGACTACCTACCCATCAAATACCCTTATGATAACAACTTTGAAGTTCTAGTAACATGGCTCAGAATCAACCCAAAGAAAAATATTACCATAATAGCCACTTACATACCTCTCAGTAATGCTCCCACTGCCATTGAGGAACTCATAGCCTGGGCAGCCTCAACCTACACCCATGAAACCATTATTACAGATGATTTCAACTTAGACTGGAACACTTGCACTGGTGATAACCCCTCTACCTTCATAAATCTGCATGGTTTCTCCCAAACAATCCAGTTTCCCACACAAATAGATAAACATAGCAAAAGGGAGTCTATCTTAGACTGGTCACTTAGCAACAGTACCACCCACAACAATCTCTCCAGATGCCTTCCAAATAATTTAAGTGACCATAGACCTACCTACTTAATCCATCATCAGCTTAAATCACCCAGAACCATAGTTTACAAAGTCATATAAAATACCAAAAACTTCTCCAAAGAAGCATTTATAGACATGCTCAATAAATGCAACTGGACACCACTCCATCATCTCCGACTTGACCAGGCCATAGCATACTTCAATGACACATTTCTAGCTATTCTAAATTGCTTAGCACCAACTCATAGATGTTGTGTTAAAAATAAGAGATTGCCCTGGATATCAAAAGAAACCATTACATTTCAAAAACTGTGGGACAAAGCCTAGTATCAATACCAAACAACAAAAGACAATAAAACTCTGCTAGCATACCAGCAGCTCTGCAATCAAACAAAAAAATAAAACAACTCAAACTAGACAAAAATATTATGCAACTATGCAAAACAAATATGAAAACAATCACAAAAAGTTAAGCAATTAACTCACTCCTCCACCCAGGTAAAGCTACAACCCCAGAACCAACAACCAATAACCAAAGCACGAGTATTGCCTCACAAATCAACACCTACTTTATAAACACCATCCTCTCCTTAGTTACAGGGAACAATTCCATCCCTTTGTCTCTTCCACCTAATGTGGAACTAACAACTTTTTTGACCTCAAACCTGTCCCAACTAACACCATAAGAACAATGCTGAAAAAGCTGAAACCTTCTTCCTTATCAGCTGACCAACTCCCCAGTGAGTACCTCAAGCTATCATCTGATGCTATAGCTCTGCCTATCTCCATTCTGGTAAACAGGTCTATAGCAGAACAATATGTCCCATAATTATGTAAAATTTCCTATATCACCCCCTCTGCATAAAGGAGGAACATCAACAGAATTAAATAATTACAGACCCATAGCCATCCTTTCCCCCTGTGTCATAATTCTGGAAAAATGTATCCACACTCAATAACTACAATACCTGTTATCTCACAACCTTATCTCTCCCTCCCAACATGGTTTCGGACCAAAACATAGCACCACCACAGCCCTAATTAATTTCTCTAATACCATCAACCAGCTGAGAAATTCAAACCAGAAAGTAGCATCAATCTTCTTAGACATGTCAAAAGCATTTGACACTCTGTCTTATCAGAAACTCCTTTGTACTGCTGCCTCACTAAACCTATCAAAGACTTCCCTCTCCTGGTTCCTAAGCTATCTTACTGACAGACAACAAGCAGTACGATGGAAATCTGAACTCTCACCACTTCTGCCTGTCTCGGTTGGAGTCCCCCAAGGGTCCATACTTGGACCCCTTCTTTTCTCCATCTTCTCTAATGATCTAGCCTCATCCACAACACCCACTAAAGTAGTTTAGTATGCGGACAATTCAACTTTAATCTTCTCAGCATATACCTTACCAGACCTCCAAATAGTAGTCCAACAAGCTTTTAATGATATAGAAACATATCTAAGTAAATCACAACTAATCCTCAACCCCAAAAAGACACAGGTAATGCTATTTACCAGTAGCAAACAATCACCGACCACCCGTCCTTTCACTATTCTCTCAACAAACAACACAGTCATCCAACCAGTTGAGCATACAAAACTCCTTGGAGTGACAATTGACAAGAAACTCAGATTTGACCAACACATAGCCACCATGATTAACTCATTACATCTGAGTGACACCTCCGGTTGCATCTGCAGTTAACTCCTACTGACACCTCTAGGTGTCAAATATTGCTTGTTCATATTTGCATCAATAATTGTAAAAAAAAAATTCTATGTGCAAGGTTTTAAAAGATTTCATCTTAAAGCTTGCACAATGGCAGACTCAACTGTATTAAAATTGGACCTCTGCCTAGTGCAGGTAAATAGATAACTGTTGTTTTTATGATATTAAATTATATAGATATAATTTTCACATTTTTCTAAATATCTCAACAATCAAGTAACACAGACAGAACTCCTTGCCCTCATATGAAAGCTCTCAGCTAGATAATTAATATTTTGCTGACAGTATGTGTGTAACTTGAGTGGTTGCAGAGATATTGTATGTTATTTATAACATATTACAAATGCAATAGTTGCTCTGTTTACTGTTGCATATAAAATTCAGTTTAAGACCTAGAGCCTAAAGAATACTACCATTGTAAAATTAGTTTGTGCTGAAGAATTTGCCATTTATACTTCTTTCATAATTGTTATGGATCCAGAGATATGAGCATTTGTTTGAAATGTGAGGACATAATTTGATTCTGTCAAAAGGCTTAGGCTCCGCCTATTGGAAGTTGCATTGCAAACTTCCTGACCGCCATTGGAGTGAATGAGTTAAGAAAGTTTACGTCAAACTTGGTTCACTGTACAAAAGCAAGCCATTTCTCACTCACACTACCAGGCTAGCCATATCCAAAACCTACCTCCTCTCTACACTCCTATATGTTTTCCCCCTCTTTACCAACTTAAAAAAGCAGACTTAACCAAATTAGAAACTTGCTACAACAAAATAGCTTGTTATGCAGCCCACCTTCCCCACCAAACCCACCACTGTATTGCTCTACATAAATTAAATTGTCTCGAGCTACCTAACCTTCTTCATCTCTAACAACTTAAATTCACACACAATGTCATCTTCCATCCTGACAGTTGCCCATCCCTCAAGGAACTTGCTGTTCCCTACTCATGCCCATGAAGTCTAAGATCAGCAGACATAAACTTTCTCACAGTAAACAAAGATCACAACATTAACAAGCCCTATTTTCAAATCAAATAGCCAAATTGTGGAACTCTCTAGCCCACAACGTCCAAAACACACCTGAATCTATCAGTTTTAAACAACCACTATTTGAACATCTATCCAAGAACTCAATGTTTATTACTACTCAAAAATAAATACATATAAAGGAAATATCATTTGGTCATAACTATTATTTAATATGTATACACTACTAACTTTATTTTTTCTCACAGTGATCTTCACTGAAATGGTTGTGTTTTTCTTTTTGAACCTGTATCTACTAGAAAACTGTATTGAATACTACTTTGTATAGACTAACTAGAAGATATGTATTCTGCATCTTACTGTATGTATGCTATTATACTATCTAATTATTGTATATTGCTTGTATTTCTGTGGAGTTTTTCTCCTGGGCCTCTGCTGAAAATGGGCTTCTGGCCCAGTTGGACTTTCCCAATAAACAAATGTAAATAAATAAATGTAACTGTTATTCATGTGTGTGTCTGTGTGGGCACTCAAGGTGAAATGTGTATGTGAGTGTCTGCAAAAACACAGCCAAGCTGTGTGCTATTTCTGCATCCAGGTATGTCAGGCAGGTGTGAGCCATGCATGGTAGAGGTGACAGTTCATCATCGTCACCCTCAACTGCGAGAACTGGCTCTGCCAGGAGTTGCAGTGGCACATCCATGCCCATGATCATATGCACTGCCGCTACCTGAACATGTTTAATGTCTGTTGGATGAGCTGTCCTCATAAGTACACCCAGAACCATGACACATGGCCTACCATGCTTGGGTGTGGATACCTCAACCACTGACAGAGCAGTGGAAATAGCACTACTATGGGTGCATGATTGGGCACATCCAAGTTGGCTAACATCAGATGATGCTGCTGACTGATATCCCACTTCAAGCAGACATTCCATCACAGACACTGCCCGTTCCATCATGTCATTCATCCGATCCATTGAATCGGCAATACAGTTGTGGCAGTCACACATGTCAGCCTGTGCCACATCTACAATCCTAAGCATTTCCTTGTAGGCCCTATTGGAATGTGCCTGCACCTCCACGAGGACCCTAAACATACATTGAGTGGCATGTAAAGACACACCAGGTTCAGGTGGAGGGTGGTGGACAGCAGACCTCTTCCAAGCACCACTAACAATCTTCCTGTGTGGCACCTTACACATACTTTGGCTACAGCTGGAGTCAACTGGCACTGAAGCCACAGTAACCACACTACCCTGATCAAGTGTCTCACTCTCTACTTGTCCAATATGTGAGGGCTCACTGAAATAGGTATGCATAGACCTACTGGCTGTGTCTGATGGAAATACAGAGGATGGCTGAATGTCAACCTCAGTGTCATATTCAACGTCTGCACCCCTTGACTGTACCTCTGTTTGGCCAGCATCATCATCAGAGTCTGCTGATACTCTGACATCAGATAGTAAGAGTCCTACACTTCTACTGTCAGGATCACCTGTGATAATAAGCAGCAAACACAGGAAAGAAATGAATACCTACACTATAATTTAATATATGCTAACAAACTAACATTGATACCACTATCACAGATTGTACAGCAATACACATACACTCATGACACCCACATCAAACATATGGATAAATGCATATTTCTGTCAAATGTTCATATGAAAATGTTTGGTTTACCATGTGCAGATGACTCCACACTTATTAGGGAGGATGGTCCTGGAAGAAGTTAAGCAAAAGATAAGGACACCATCATCACAATTCCATTAACACAGAGGGACCAATTTTTTGCCTTTCTATATGTTCACAGGTTCATAGGATGATACTAAAGCCTAGCCAAGAATTTCACTCATGTTCTCACAAAGTCAGCACCTGTTTTCCCTGTCCAGCAGGGACACAAGTGGGATCCCAGGGGTATATTTTCTTTTTCCCATCCAGTCATACAGGTTCGTCTTAAAGAGGACTAGTGAGGTACTCTGCTTGACATAGAGAGGGAGTCTGTTCCACAGATGGGAGAGTCATTGGGACACAAATCTATCCAACCAACATGTTCTATTAATGTCACAGACCAAGTTGAGGCCTTGCGTGCGGGTGACTTTTAGATATGCAGTAACTCCATCAAGGCTGAGTCTGAGACAGCCTTGTATGCCATACACAGGTCATCTCTGAGCAAACTGTACGAGACTGAGTAGAGGGAAAGGGCTTTTAGCCTATTTGTATAGGATAAGTGTTTGAGACCCTGGATTTTCCTGGTCAGGAGCCTCTGTGGTCTCTCCAACTGCATGTGCTTGGCAAGGTATATACCGAAGGGGGCATTGTACTCAATAATGGGTCTGATAAGGGAGGAGTACAGGGATGTTATGACCTCCTTACTCCTGGATGAAATATCCTTACTTATGAGGTGGGCCATGTAGAAAGCCTACCATACAATGGAGGCAACATGGTGGTCAAAAGTCAGGTTGCTGTCAACCTGGGTGCCCAAGTCCCTCACAACTGATTGCATGCTTAGTACATTGTTACTAATATGATAATTAGCGGGGACACCATTTTCCCCAAAGGGGATAATATTGCATTTCTTGGCATTCAGTTTGAGGCCATGCTTCTAGCACCAGTCATTAGTTTGTGTAAGGCCCTCTTGGAGGATGTTCACATCAGTAAGGGAATTTATGACAGTGCCCAGCTTGCAGTCATCTGCAAATCTGGTCAGCCACAAACCACTGGGTTTGGCTTGCACCTCAGAAAAGTATATCCTAAACAGTAGAGCCCCAAGACTGATTCTTGGGGTACGCCACTTGTTACAGGTCTACTATTAGAGGTGGCTTCCCCTATTTTGACTTACTGGGTTCTATCTGTGAGCCAGTTAGCTACCTATCTGGTAACATACAGGTTGATGCCTAGCTGGGAGAGTTTATCTATTATGCCAGAAAGGGGAATAGTGTCAAAGACTTTGGCTAGGTCAAGGTAGGCAGTGTGCACTGTCTTCCCCTCCATGGCTTTGATGACTGTTTCAAAGAAGGCAACCAAGTTTAACAGGCATGATCTCCCTTTGACAAAACCAAACTGTGTGGGATCAAGTATTTAGAGGTTGCCAATGTCTTTCTTTATAAGATCCATGATAATGCATTCCATGGCCTTGTATATCAGGCTAATTAGGCTGATGGATCTGTAATTGCCTGGGTTGGTGGATGTTCCACCTTTGTCTAGAGGGATGACAGTGGCTGTCCTCCATTCTGCTAGGATGAAGCTGGTGTACAGGCTTTGGTTGAATAGGGTGCCTAGTGATGTTGAGAGCTGTTGCCTGAGTTCATGTAGTATGCAGCCATGAATGTTGTCTGGTCCCATGGAGGCTATATTTTTTGCCTTTGAGACATCATTAATGACCTGCTCCCTGGTGATGATGAGAGGGGGACAGGTGCTGGGGATGTCCTGGTTTACTGATTGGGGGCAGGGGGGTGAATTTTTCACTGAACTTGTCTGCCAGCAGGTTGGCTATATCTATGGCATTTGTGTATGTGGTATTCTTGACCACCAGTTCAGAGCAGATTTGCGAGTTACCTTTGAGATTGCAGACATATGTGAAGAAGGCCTTGTGATTGTCCTTAGTGGATGTGGCTAATCTGGACTTGAAGCTAGCCTTAGAGGTTTTCACCGGTGACCTTATTTGCTTGTTCAGACAAAGGAGATACTGCTTC
Organism: Protopterus annectens; assembly: GCF_019279795.1. Taxonomy (NCBI): domain Eukaryota; kingdom Metazoa; phylum Chordata; order Ceratodontiformes; family Protopteridae; genus Protopterus; species Protopterus annectens. The sequence continues at coordinate 12,878,056 of NC_056751.1, forward strand.
CAACTTGGCACCTGCGCCTTCTTGGTCTTGGAAAGCAATTTTTTTCCTTTTATTATAGAGTCTGTTTATTGCTGCTGTCCACCAGACAGGTTTACTCATCCTTGAGGAAGATGATTTGGTCCTGTCAGGTATTGCTGAGTCCATGCAGCTATATAGGTGCTCATATAGTTTTTTGGTGTAGGCTTGCACATTAGTTTTTGTTCCAACTGAAAGGATGGTGGCAGTGAAGCTGCTTATACCTGCTCTCAGGAGGTTGTAGTCAGCTTCAGAAAAGTTTTTTTGATTGACCCTGGCAAGGGGAGGGGGGGGTCAAGGGAGATAGTGAATTCAAAAGTGATTGCTTTATGGTCGGATCTTACCAAGGAGGATGAAACTGTAGGGGTACTACAGTGGCTACTCATGTTGGTTAATACCAGGTCCAGGATATTTTCACCTCTTGTGGGGGTGTCGACCAGCTGATCCAATGCACTGGCATTGATGAAGTCGAGGAATCTCTGGGCATTTGTATTTGAGCTAGAATAGGTCTTTCACTCCATGGTTGGGTAGTTTAAGTTGCCCAGGATCAGGGTAGAGGGTTGAATCGTGATGGATTCAAGTAAGTCCAGATAGGTGGAGTGAGCCTCCTGAGTCATGGTTGGGGATCTGTGGCTAGCTATGATTTGAATAGGTGTTTTGTCAACAATCAGCTGCACCTGGAGTGTCTCCTGCACATCATACTGTTTCACCAGCCTGGAGGTGTGCATGTCTTTGATAAATATTGAAACTCCACCTCCTTTGGCTTTGTAGCCCTCCATTTGGAGTATGAAAGTATGGTAGGACAAGTAACCTGGTAAGGCTGGGGTGCTCTCTGCAGCTTTGTGCCAAGTTTCAGTGACTGCACAAATGTCATCCTCTACCAGTGTGAGGAATGTTTGCAATGAGTGCAGTTTCATGTATAGATTCCTAGCGTTTAGCAGCATGACCTTTTAATTTAATTTAGAAGAATTTTTCATGTTGTTAATTTTGTCCTCATGACTTTGCCAAAAAAAAGGCACTATGTGGGAGGCAAGAGCTTTTTCCAGAAGCCTGATCACAGGGGAGAGAGATGAAGGCCATCATTGGCAAAGCATTGTGGGCTGTCAGTCATGTCAGGTACTGGATCCGCTTGGAATGACACCAGAAATTAAGTCAATTGTTAAAGTCAATCATTTTCTGTTTGTATTGAGGCATTATTCTGGGTGACGGTAGGATGCTGCTTAAGGTTAGTGACATACCTGCCTGGGACACATATTCAGCCAGCTCAATCATGTCTATCTTCATTTAGTCCAGAGCGGCAAATCTCTTGTCAGTCACACCAACATGGGTATGACAGAGTCATAACGATGCCTGTTGAGAAACTTGAGTGTGTGAGTGATATGGCAGATTCTAGCACCTGACAAGCATCTTACCATGACTTTCCAACTCTCTAGCCTGGTGAGGGGCACATCTGTGTGTGTCTCACAATAGAGTCTCCTATGACTAATGTGTTGGGTTTGTGGCTGGGCCTTAGAGCTTGTGAGATACAGGCATGTGTACTATGTGTGGTGATTGGTGCACTGATTTGTGATGTGGGTGTGTGCTTTTGCCTTGGAGGTCTCTTTTGTTTGGGAATATTTTTGCTGAGAGTCTCCACATATGTAGGAATGTACTGTACAGGTGTGGGTGGTGTTAGAGGTGTGGTTCTTGTGGTGTTTGTGTAGACAACCTTATCAGTACCAGACGTACTGGCTTGTGATTGAGACAGCAAGGATTCCAGGTTCTTAATCTAATTGCATCTCTCACATATTGTGTTCCTAGGTGGTAGAAGAGGATTGTCCATGTACATGAAGCAGTTGCTACACTGTCTCAGGATGCCCATATCAATCACACTAGCAGGAGAAACCACAGGAAATTATCCATCCATGGTTGTCAAAATCTGTAGAAGAGAGGTCAAGGATGGTAGAGTAGGTACTATCAGAATAGAGTACCTATAGGTGTGAGTAGGGCTGAATAAAATCAACACAGTAGTTGCAAGGGAGGGCATCAGTTACATAGGAGTGCTTGTAAGGGAAAAAATGCAATTGAGATACCTTGCAATGGGTTAAAACAAAGCAGCGGCAGTGCATGATCAGCAAACAAGTGCAACACCCTGCAAACACAGGGTTAGATAGCAGAAAAGGTGGAAGAATCTAGAAGCTCAAATTACTACCCAATCCTACTAGCCCCTGCACTTTCAACCAATCACTCATGCTAGAGAAGGCCAGGCAGCCCTGTTACTCTCACTAACAGAGAAGACAAGCCCCTACCAGCATAGGATCGCTGCCAGAAACACAGGAAACACTACAAGCAAAACAACCAGGCATGGATACAGCAGGCTTCTATCCAGCCTATGCTACCTATATCCATGAACAATAGTTTTAATTGGAACTTGGTTGACATACCCACCCAAAACCCATGTGTAATAAACCAGAATGTGTTAACTGCATTTGTCAATAGCCCCCCCTAAAAATAATTAAAACAACTGAGCTATTACTTTCCATAGTTTAATATACAAGAAAATGTTAAAAAATTGTCATATGTAGGCTTACCTGGAATTTCATCCTGGGACATACTTGCCCTCCCTGAAACATCAGCACCAACATCAATCACATGTTGTGGTGCATTTTCCACTGAGCTCTCTGGATCTCTGACAGTGGCCAGGAACTCTTCTTTTGGTGTCAGTAGTGGCTCTGTAGCAGCCCCACCACTATAGCCAGCTGAGTACCAGCCATGTCAGCTGCTGTCTTCCGGGCTGATGAAATGATATTAGTGGCCCTATGACGCATCTGATCATAAGTCCTGCTGTGTCCACCTACGACATTGGCATCATTCATTATCTTGTTCCAAATCTGCATTCTGCCAGACATATCCCCATGTCCTCGGTCAAGCAGAAAGGCACCATGTCACCTAAATGTTTGGGCAATTACATCATTTTTGGAGTCACTTAAAGGGGTTTTGCAGAAATTGGGTGCCATAATCCTAGATGACATAAAACAAAAAAGGATACTACACATAAATATCACATGAATAAAAGTCCTGCTTATATATACATGTATTATCATTTTTTAAATATTACCCAAAACAACACAAAACTTCAGGTGTTAAAATATAAAAGGTTATGTGGTTGTAACATATCACAGTCACACACAAACCAAGGTTTGACTAAAAACAATTAATAACAAAAGCAAACCTCTTTAAAAAAAAGTTTTTGTTTGTGGCAGCACACAAATGGAACTTGGCTCTGCCACCCCCAAAACAACAGGCAAATGACAGTTTGTACCAAGCAAGGACTAACATATTAGTCAATTGTTAGAAAGTATACATTAACAGAAAATACATTTTTATATGATTGCCAGTCACCTCTACATGTGTCCACCACTCCCCTAGAGGTGTCTATGGGCCATCTTAGAAGCCTAACACCCCTGTGTTACTGAAAATATAGGACATTTACATTTCACTGAAGTTACTTAGAAGAGTTTTAAGATAAACAGTTGTAACAGTAACACTTGTGATGAAAGTTAATAGGGCTGTATATCTCAGAGAGTAAATGCCTTGACAAAAATGCCTATGCCATCATTAAACTTCTAAGAAGTGCATGCAGATAGAAGTTGCATTTGCTAATGCATATATATATAAAAATATTTTCCTAGTAATGTGAGCAAATCTAGTATGTAATTAAAAAATAATTATACCTAATCAAGATTAGAAGTCATCTGTGCAGATAAATCCAAATGAATAGCAATCTTCTTCTGTGTTGTCTACATAAAGAACTATCCTCACCTCCAGGTACCTTAGCTAAATGGTTACCTTTCTATAATGTAAATTCAGGCCTATGAGCATGGTGAATATGCAAATGAGGTGTGAGCTCATTAGAATTGCTGAATTGCAAACCTTTGGCTCAATGTAGCAGGTGTAAACATAGTGCAGGCACTCCCTTAGTGCTTGTTACTAATGGATTGCAAATGTAAATGATTACTAGTAGGGAGAAGGAAAATAGCAATTCAGGCTCCCTTATCTGCAATGGGTGTGTCACCCAAGTTACACTTACAAAGTGTAGAAGTAATTGTATCAAGGTTTTAAATAGAAATGAGCAGCACACATTTCTCAGTTTCTGTTTGCTAATAGCCAACTCACCCCCTCCACCTTTGTTGAAAACTGCATATTATTGTCATGTAGTATTCTCATACATTTTAAAGACAATGATACCAAATGCCCTACAGACTGCATGTCTGAGATTACAGCTCAGATAAGAGAATAAATGGACACAATATAAAGAGAAGACAGCTGCATTGATGCAAACAATACTCATAAATGGTTGTGTGAACAGTCATTGCACTAAATATGTAATTAATACATGTACAAACAACTGAGAGTGTAGAAGTATTATATGTCTTGTTAATACTGTGGATGAAATGGGGATTGCTTGCATGCAGAAATGATTTGCATTCCTGCTGCAAACCTGTTTATGTGTCAAAGAGGGATAACACACCATTACTGTGTTTTGTAGGTTCATTGGTTTGACAGTTCAAATCCAAAGTTCTGTAAAAATCAGTAATGTGTGCTAAAATTTATTTTGTAATGTTGTTTATGTTTCTTTAAAATTAATATTTGTGTGATACAAGGCTTAGTGCAAACACAGTGGAATGTTTCATGTAACATACTTCTATGATGAAGACTGCATAAATTACACTTCAGAATCAAGTGTGTGTAGCACACACCTGGTAAACATGTTAAACCACTCAGTATATACTATCTGGAGCTCATGGTTCAAGTCCCACATTTATCTTTCAAGGATGAAATTTAATAAACACATCTTAGAAAGACAATACAGGGTGAGCTTTGCCTGTCATGGTTGCACTTCACTTACTTTCATGCAAACATTGTCTAATGGGCCACACAAGAAGCAGGCATTTTCAATTTCAAAAAGGATACATTGTTACTTTTTTACTGACCATTGCTCAAGCCCACTAAGTGGCATTCCATGAAAGGCAGCAACATCTGCAGGTCCAGAACACCTGTGGGCAGGATTTCAAAATGGATACACTGCTGCATCTTTTGCTTACCATTGTGCAAACCGCTAAGTGGCATTGTGCGATGGTCAGCAAGCTTCCACAAAACCTGTAAGTCCAGAAGACCTGCAGACAAGAAGCAGACAGAATACAATTTCAAAATTGATACATTGTTTCATAAGTGGTTTGCCATGGCACAAAGATGCTAAGCTACATTACATGGCAGTCAGCACACATACAGAGTAATGAATATGAAAATATACAGCTGCTGCCTACTTGTTCCTGTGGCAACAGTAGTAAATTAAGGGTTATAGTACAGATGAGCTTGGGTTCTAATCCAGCTAAGGCCAAACTTTTCTTATTGATGTTCCACTTTAATTTATATAAAAATTAACAGTAGAAAAATACTTACACACAGGAATAACTATATATAGCTTGTACATTGAGCATAGAAATGATATCAGAGACATATTACATGTGTAACTGTGGGTATCTGTACAATTATGGCTCTACAATTGCACATTTATTTTCTGAACATCTTGTACAAGTGTTAAAGGTCTTGTTAATACTGTGGATGAAATTTGCATTCCTGTAGCAAACCTATTTCTTTGGTAAAGAGGGATAAGATGCCATTACTGTGTTTTGTAGGTTCATTGGTTTGACAGTTCAAATCCAGAGCTGTGCAAAATCTGTAATGTGTGCTAATATTTATTTTGTAATATTGTTTTTTTTTTTAATATTAATATTTGTGTGGCGTACGGCTTAGTGCAAACACAGTGAAATGGATATATCAAATCAATTTCATGTAAGTACTTCTATGATAAAGACTGCATAAATTACATCTGTCAATCAATTTTGTGTGTGTGTGTGTGTGTGTGTGTGTGTGTGTGTGTGTGTGTGTAGCACCCCTGGTAAACATGATGAGCCACACAGTATATGCTATCTGTAGATCATGCTTCAAGTCCACCATTTATCTTTTAAGGTTGAAACCTAATAAACATTTCTTAAAAGGATAATATAAGGTAAGCTTTACCTGTCGTGTTTGCCCATCACTTACCTTCATGCAAATATGGTCTAATGACCAACACAAGAAGCAGACATTCTCTATTTCAAAGAGGATACATTGTTACTTCTTATGCTGACTATCACACAGTCCTGTTAAATGGCATTGCACAATGGTCAGCAACACCTGCAGGTCCAGAACACCTGCAAATAGGAAGCAGACAGTATTTAATTTCGAAACAGATATATTGTTACATCTTTTGTTTACCATCATGCAACACACTAAGTGTTGTTGCATGATGATCATTGTTAGATATATGTTTAGACATTTATAACAGTGCATATATACTTCTGTTTATTAGAATATATGTGTAGTAAATATGACAGTGCATGTACACTTGTCTGTATTCAAACACAGGGGGAGTGGTGTCTTGTATAAGGTCACTTCAGTAAAACCACAGTAATTAACATTTTTTTATATATAATTGAGTCCTGAATAGGAACACTTCAGTTTCTACTGTTTTCAGCAGTACAGTTTCCCAAATGTCTGGATTTGGAGTGAGACTGCCATGCAGGAAGGAAGCAGTGCCATAAATTTTCCAGGTCAGTCAATTCTCAGGATTCAAATCTGCAACTGCCAGCTTCATTTCACTTGCTTTTCAAGTAACTACAGAAGTTTTCAAAACATCTACAGTGGTCAGACTGGCCATCTGAGTCTATGTGAAATTGGTAAGAGATCTTTTTGTGTTACATGACAGTATAGATGACGTTAAACAGGCTAGTAGAAAGTGTAAGCAGAACTTTACTCTTAATGTATCAGACAGACCAGATAACACTTGGGAGCAATTACAACATTGGTATGGGCAACATATTAGTAAATGTAAAACCTTATTAGGGCAAGTGGATGTACATGAACTGAGTAAGTGGGTAGTGACATTTGACCGGTACCTTCAGCAAAAAAATGTTTGGTATGACAGTAAATGTTTATTGTATGAATCATATGAAACTGCTTCCTGTGTACAATGCCATAAAAAACAGTGCAGACCATTGTTAGCAAACTGAATTGTAAAGAAACATCTTCTGATGATATAACAGAAGAAAAGGGTAATGGTTTACATTGCATCCAGACACTAAACATTTATGTCTTGTCAGTACGCTAATTTCAGAGTTAGAACAACTATCAAATCAGTTACTGGCAGAATCTCCTGTAGATCTTATTACACCTTTTAAAGAGCATGTACAACAGTGGAATGAAGCTACTAGGCAAGAAAAAAACAGAAAAGGACAGAAACAAGGCTCATTATAAATTAACAGAAGAGTTTAATAAATTCTGAGAGACAGACAGGGTGAGTTCAGGGAGTTCAAAGATGCCATACAAAAACTGCATCAAAAGTACATAGGGACTCTGCAATCAAAAGAAGAGTCTAACGACACAAGACATAAAGCCTGTAAATAATTAGAAACAGACATTTCAAACTTTAAGCAGTGTTTACAAGATAAGGAGAATGAATTAGCAGAACTGACAGAAACTAATTTACAAAACACAACTTTGATAGCTCAGCTTAAAGAAGAACTGGAAAAAGTCAAGCCAGTTCAAATCATAGAGCAGGAACTACAGCTGATCTGTATGCACAGTCCAGATTGTTACAAAGTTTACCACAGTGGAATGATAAAAAGGGCATATTTTATAACATGCTTGCATTTGAAGAATGGATTGCATACACAGCAGTATCTGATGTATGGACAGATGCATTACTCAGATGTTTCTAAATTTTTATTCCCATTCAGTTGAAGCAAGATCCTTATCATTTGAACAGTAAAGTAGGATGTATGATAGCCATTCTAATGGCATATGCACAAGGGCAGCCTCTCACAGCTAAGCTGTTAGATAATTTCAAAATCACCATCTGAGATAAGTTAATGGAACAAAGTGAACACTTTAAGCTTGCATTTCAGATCATATATCAAAGGTGAGACAGGGACATGCAAAAACCAGAAATAAAAAAAAACAGTTAATACATTGCTTCTTAGAGCAAGTAAAAGGGGTCCCAGGAGATATTACATGCATTTATGAAGAAAATTCAGATACCCTTGTAAAGGCTGCCAGCCCAGCTAGATAGAATTTTGTAAATAATCCTATGTCATTTCTAAATATTAATATGATCCACAGGCTTGTTTTACAAATGTAAGAAAACTGTGTTATCTGCTCAGCTTCAAAAATGTAACCACAGTGCACCCTGCTGAAAAAGAGCAGACATGTGTATAAGCAATATGTCAATGCAAATGTATGGTTTCATAGTAAAAGTTGGAATATACAGTTAACTTGTAAAACTCTAAGAAAATTAGCTGATAAGTAAAGAGTTTTACGATGTGTATAAAGTTAGTTTATCTCGGCTAAAGAGACAGAATGTCTACAGCTGGAGTTTCATTCTATTGTCTGGAAACAGACGTAATTACAGGTTTCCAAGGTAACTGTTTTATGACTTTTCAGTTTCAGGCAAGCTTCTAAGAGAGAATTGTCAGCTTCTAAGAGATAAGTATTTTTAACAGAGACATGTTAAAAAATTAAGTCCCTGCTAGCCTGGGAAACTAAATCAGAGGTGACAAGAATGATGTAATCTGAGATAATTCAGCAGAAATGTGTATTATCAATTTAAGCACTATCTCAGAGAGAAAGAGAGTGCATTTTGTATCTTGTATTGGATCTGAAAACATTCCACAAACCAGCAATTGTCTTGCTCTGTACGTAAGTTATTTAGGTACAGTGATTTCTCTTAGAGATAGACATAAATGCAGTAAGATTAGTCTAGATGTTTTCTGTATTTATGTGAGACTGTCCTGCAATATTGTTTTAAAGTATTTCCTGTGATTTCTGAACCCTATTGTTGCTGTGTTGGGTTAATAAGTATTGTCTTGTGCTTTTATTATTTATTGTTAAATATATTTAAACCTTTTAACTGTGGCTGGTTTTATGTAGAGATATATAAGCTCTTAGAGTACTTGTATGTATTTGGTAACACTGTACAAGCCACTCTAATAGCCTTAGTCTTAGTCACGCTTACTATTTAGATAATAGTAGAATTTCACAGTAGAATTGGATACCCTTTGGTAAGGGCCTTTATAGTAGCTGAGACTAGTGGTTGGTGGCAGTCAGTACTAACTTACAGTCTGGGCAGAAGGGGCATAGCTAGTGAACCTGTGCCAGTCTTCCCCAGGAGTGTCTGTGTGTTTGTATATAAATCAAATCTCAAAATGTGTGTGTGTCAGCTACTTGGGCAGGGACACGAAGCACTGGTTGGACAGAGAGGGTGCTGGAGGTTTTGGATTGATCACTTGGCTGAGATATTAACCTTATAGCTGCGCCAGTGGGGAGTCTTAATGGGGATCTGGAGAGAGAGAGAGAAACCAGCCCCAGACCGACTGTGATCTTTGTGTCCTCTTAATGGAAATTGTACTTTACTGTGTGTGCAGTTGTCATCCTCCGAAAGTGCGCAGGCATCACAATCCTCATGGATTTGGTACAAAAACTAATGAGTGGCTGGACTATGGCCAATGATGGGACATTATACTCACACCATATCTTTGCACTAGGAGAAGGGGGTAAGCCATTTGAAGTAATCAGTGAAGTAAAAAGCCCTGGAAGGCAATGGTGGTGTGACCAACCTCAGCAGAAAGAGCTGCATCAGCACTGCCAGCTCCTGCTTCTGTATCCCAAGCACCGGGATCAAATTCAGGTAATGAACAAAAGGCATCAACATGTTTTTCTGTAAAAAAATGGGGCATATTAAGCAAGATTGTGATCATTAAAAGGCTTAGCATAAACGAAAGGAAGAACAGGGCATGTTTCCAAAAACACAGCCAAAAAATTCACAGGGCAAGTCAGGGTCAATGCACAGAGACCTTACAATATGGGTAAGGACCGCTATAAGGGTCATCAACACATAGGAAAAGGGGAAGTATACCCCATATTCTTCAGGAAGTAAATCCAAAATACTTGAAAGAGCAAGCAGAGGAAATAGCTAGGTGGCAGTTACGTAAAGAAATTGAAAAATCTAAATATGTAGATCACTCAGGTACAGAGGAAGATGACAAACAAAAGCATGCAGTGTGCCACATAAAAGTGAGGATGACTGTATTCTCTTACAATAGGGTTGTGCCCCCCCCCCCACCCTGGTATCTTTCTTGACTCCCTTTAAAAAGGCTGAGATGGATGACCACTGATTGATATCTGCGTGGAGGGGTCACTATGGCAAAATATCTTATTAGACACAGGAGCAGCAGTATCCATCACAAATAGACAGTTAATTGTAAATTCTCCAAAAAAGATCTGCATTTCTGCATTCAATGGCACAGGATGCTATGCAGTAAGTAGCCAAGATGTAAACATAAAATTTCACCAAGAACAGACATGGAAAGGTCAATTTTTAATGCATTCTTCTTGTTCAATTACCATTATTGGTATGGATATTTTAGGACCCTTGGGCATAGTAACTGATTTTTCTAACAGTTGTTTGTGGATGGGAGACAGGGCAACATGGAAGGGAGAGGTAAGTGCAGTTTGCTGTGCAATCTCTCTACCTGAAAAACCCTGACAAGCCTACAGGACAAGTAAATGCAAATAGTTAGGATGTGTGGCAACATTTACAACAACAATTTCCAAACCTGTGGTCCAAGGGACCCAGTGACTGTGGGAAACTGGAAACGCCAGTGGGGGTAGGTTGTGATCAGGATTACATACCTCCTTTTCAAAAATAATATCCCATTCCTAGGGAGGCAGAAAAACATATGGAAAATGTATTGCAGATTGGGAAAATGAAAGAATCAAACAAAAAGGTAACAGTCCTACAAATTCACCTATCTGGCCAATTAAAAAGAAAGATGGTAGTTACCATTGTGTCATTGATCTAAGAAAAGTAAATCAGTACATAACTCCTAGAGCACATTTAATTCCAGGAGTTACAGAGCTGGCTGCATGTATTAAGTCACAAATAAGTGGCTTACAACAATAGAGCTAGCAAATGGATTTTTTGCAGTACCACTCAGAAAAAGAGACTGGTCAAGATTTGCCTTTACATTTAAAAATCAGCAATATGTCATGACAAGGCTTTCAAAACAGTCCTGTTATTTTTCACCAGATGATAGGTTCTATTCTGCAACAGAAAAAGATGATTCAGTGTTTCATTACACTCATGAAATACTAATTCAGTCTGAAACAGTGGAAGAGCATGTATAGCATCTTAAAAATGTCTTTCATATTTTTCAGCAGGCAGGGTTTAAGGTCAAAAGTGAAAAAAATTCAGTTTGTGCCACAAGAAGCTAAGTTTCTAGGTTCTATCATAAAACCATCAGGAAGGTCTCCTTGCCCAATGTGTGTGCAAAACATTTTACAAATGGAAAAGCCACTAACAATAGCAGATTTGCATAAATTCATGGGAATCATGAATTACAACAGAGAATTTATTGAGGATTATGCAACTGTTGCAGCTCCTCCATACAAAATGTTGCAGGAGCAGAAGAACTCCACCCTTTTATAGTGGGAACCACATGAGGACGAAGCATTTTCACAGATAAAGGTAAACTTAGCACAAGCTACGGAATTAATAGCACCCACACCAAAGTTGCCATTTGTGTTGCAAGCAGCACCTGGAAAGAAAACAATATCTATTGTATTGTTACAGGAATGGCCATATGGTAGGGACAACAGAATGGAAAATACATTACATCCTGTCACCTTCTGTAGTTGTAAAATGACTCCAGTGGAACTGGACCACCACCCATGTATACAACAATTATTAGCCATTTATTGGGGTATTAAGCAAACTGAGTACTTAACTGTATTTTCCAGCATGATAGTAAAACACCACACCAAGCAGTAAAAGCTCTGGTAGACCATTTTGAAATGAATAAAATCACAGATGTTATTAGCCAAGCAGTCTTTGCAAAATGGATGGCACTTTTCAGAATGAAAACTGTCGCCATACAGACAGGGGACAAATATTATTTGTCAAATCACATGAGGTATGAAGGAAAACAGCATAACTGCCTAAAAAAATAATGACACCTGATGTACAGTTTTTGGCATCTGACTTTGAACATTTTAAGTCATCTGTCTTTGTAAATGAAGCAAGGTTTTGGGACAAAGGTAAATACTGGAGAGGATTTGACTTAGTTCCAGAAAATCCCAAGTTGGAGTCTCCTGAACTAATCAAGTTACTGGACACATGTCAGCTCAGAGAGCTGAATTAGAGGCAGTACTGTATGAGCTTCAATATTACAATCCTGTTAACATTTTCTCAAACAGTGCCTATGTAGTAAATTCTTTAAGACTGCACACGGATCTTGGATAAGGTGTGGATTTGTAGACAGTGCAGGTAAACCACTGTGACATGCTGAAGTATTAAAAAAGACATATATAAAGTAATAACAATGTCAAACCAGCAGGGGCAATATAGTATCTTAAAGGTAAAATTATATCAGAAACCGCCAAGTGAAACTTTCAGGTTAAATGCATTAGCTGATATATTAGCAGAACAAGCAGCACAGAATGGAAAAGAACTTTCCAAGTATTTATATACTAATACAGAAGTCAGTTCCTTAAAAGAGCTAGACAAAGAGTCAATTGAAAAAGACCTTATAAATGTCCAAAAACAACAGGGCTTTAAAGAAGAAACTGATCAATGCATGCTAGTAGGAATACCACCAAAGGAATATTATGCATACACTACTTCTAAAGGACTGCAGTTTCCATATATGCCTTTTCAGTTTGCAAGGCAGTTGGTCAAGTTAAGTCACCAAATACTGGGACACCTAGCAGCTGATAAACTATGGGCAGTTGTAAAAGAAAAATACTGGAACCCAAGTTTAAAAAAGAACTGTAGGTTAATTGTAGTGGAATGTCTAATCTGTCTGCAGGTAAATGCTAAAAGTAAAAAAAACTCAGTTACATTGAATACAGCCAGCAGATTGGCCATGGTATGCAGTTCAAATAGATTATGCAGGTCCCTTACCAACTACAAGAGGAGGGTACGGATACCTACTAGTTGTGGATATTTTTTCAAAATGGGTAGAGGCAATTCCTACTAAAACCTTGACAGCAAAGGCAACAGCAGAAGCTTTATGGAAAAATATTTTCTGTCATTAGGGATGAACAAGAATTATTGAATCAGACAATGGTCCGCAGTTTCAGTGACCTAATAAAGCAAATGTGTAATCTGTTAGGAATTCAGCAAAGATTTCATGTGCCTTATCACCCACAGTCAAATGGAATTGTAAAGCGAATGAATCGTTACCCTCAAGGAGTGTCTCAAAAAAGCATGTCTTGAAAAGGGAACTGTATGGGTCCAACATTTGTCAGGCATACTTATGGGCATAAGGGCAACACCTAACAGTAAGACAGGAATATCTCCTTATGAGATTATTAGAGAGAGAAAAATGCCATTACAGTTACCTTTTGATCCTGATACACCAGACGATAGACCTATGTTAGATATCAGTAAGCATCAGCAATGGTTAAAACAGCTTACAGAAATATGTGATTACAATGCAAGAGAGCAAGCTTTCCACCTATGGAAAAAGGTCCCGATATTATCACCAGAAGAAAACCTTTCCTGTGGAAAAAAGGCATTAGTAAAAATGTTTCAGACAGAAGGACCATGGGATAGCAATTGGCAGGGACCTTTTAAAGCAGTGGAACAAATAGGTCCACTGGTATACAAAATAAAAAGTAAAAAGAAAAACAAAACAGTGTTAGTGCATAAAGATCAAATGAGAATAATCAAAAGCAGTAAAGAGACAGAGTCACAAAAGTAACACGCGTGTATTTTCTTTTCTGAAAATGAAATTGAAGCTGTCTAGAGTGCATCTGTTTGGAATACAGTAGACCAAAAGGCAGGCAACAGCAGATATAAATAATATAAATGTTTCTGGTTTTAAATATGTTAGTTAAGCCAATATTTCTTTTGTTTTTTTTACAATTTTTTGTAATTGTATAATAGCAGCAGGTGTAGCAGACACATCAGCAGAAAAAACATACAAAACTGATATTAGTAACATAAGGTTGTACTGGGCAAATAATACTACAAATAGAATTCAAGATAATTTCTCTTGTCCAGGGAGTCAAAAATGTCATGTTAAGGGCAAGCATATATTCAGTTTTCGCAGTGTGAAGCAAATATATCTTTACAAAACAATACTATTTACAATGTTGTATTCTACAGGGGGAAGGGAACTCTTTCAAATTTACACTGACTGTATAAACAGTATTGCAGAAGGAACTAAAATAAAAGTACAAGAGGGAAACATACTGGTCTGTATTAATGACTCAGTAATCATTGGAAGACATCTTTGCCTTTTTGTTATCAGAACTTTTAATAATAATCCCACTTCCAAGTTTGATCAAGTAATCAGGGTGCCATCAACATGTACAGTAGAGGGGCAAAACTACCAAAAACAGTAGTACATTTTAATATCTCATTTCCTCCTGATACTACTGACTGTAGAAGACGGAGGGCTTGATACGACACACTTTTAGAGGGTATGGGTACAGGCCTAGGGGCATTAAATTCAATTGACACAGAAATACTGACAAACAGATTGAAACTGACAGGTCAGGATATTTTACAAATTGTACATCTACAGGCACAATGGTTACCTACAATACGAGCATCACAAAAAGAGCATGCTAGTTTTCAAAAGAAATTTCTACAACGTTTTAATGATTCTTTAATTAGCGGATTAGGGTTTGATTTTAATGATTTTAATGTTACTAAATTTCTAGATTGGACTAAATGTACTTTACAGTCTTTGTATGTACAAATGCAAAAAAAAAAATCAGTTCAGAGTAAACTAATGTCTAGTAATGAATATGTGTGAAGAACCATGTTTGAAAAATGGACCCAAGTACTAACTGGATTGAAATGCATGGGCAGCAAACAGTCTGCAAAAATACATATTGTACAGGAAAAGTTACACATTATAATATAACAAGTTCAAAAGTAATGCGTCAAGTCATAGTTCTACCACTAGTTTTTTGACCACGATTCTATCTGTATCAGTACTGGTTACCCCAGCTAGAGGGAAGTTATATTGATTTGCAAAATAGAACTCATAAAACTGAACATTGCACTAATACAGCAAATGGACTGGTGTGTGGTCAGCACTCACCAGTATACGAACCATGTTTTATAAAGCATTCCGTAAATCTATGTACTGTAAATGGACAATTTTACCTTCTAGTTTTGAAATGTTTTCAGAAATAGGACCACAGTTTGTATGTATTTTAACAAATCAAAGTTTAGCATTTACTAAACACTGTCCTTTCGTAGGTTGTCTCAACAACCTTAGCCATTTAGTATGGCATAATGACACATATGTGTTTACTCCAGAAAACAAGGCTGTAATGTTTTTGCAATGGAATACACAAGTGTTGTCAATGATTAATGTAGGATTTTCAGTAGAATCACTGTATAGAGTCATAAATGAAAGTAAACAGCTAATTGAACAGTTACAAAAGGTTAATAAAATGATCCTAAGTCATGAATTAAATTCTGTAATTGTAAAAAGAAATAAGCTAATCAAGCTCACAGAAAAAACTGAAGCTGATACAACTCATAACTGGTGGGACATTTTCAAAGGATGGTCTTCAAATGGGGAAAAAGTTGTTAGAGTGGATAATTCATCCATTTCTAGCAGTAATTGTCTTTATCATTGTGTTAACCATATGGAACCGTGTTTTAACTTGTTGTACCGAAAGAAAACCTAAGGTTTTGTTTCCCAATGTGTTCTCTGTAAACTATACTGAAAACTATGATTTTACTAAAGAATATATACCAGTGTAAATTGTTTTGTGTGTTTTAAAACAAAAAGGAAGAACTATTAGATATATATTTAGACATCTATAACAGTGCATATATACTTTTGTTTATTAGAATATACATGTAGTAAATATAACAGTGTATATACACTTCTGTTTGTTACATCCATGTACACTTCTGTTTGCTAGAATACATGTAGAAAAATATAGCTAGTTAAATGCATGTACACGTCTGTTTGCTAGAATATATGTATGAAAATATAGTCAGTTAGACTGCTCTTAGCTGAAGGCATCCAACTGTGTATGTAATACAAAACGTCTTCATGTGTGGTACAACTTTAAGGAAATGCTGATAAGAATAGCTACTTAATTCCTGAGACCTAGGTGCAAGAAATGAATAACTCCCACAGGAACAAGAGCGACTCCCTAGATTGTCACGCATTTCACCTTGAAACAGAATACAAAGTATCTTAACAACAGACTGCATTACATCAACATCAAAAGACTGCTTTCATAAAAAAGTATAAAAAGAACAGCGACTGAATAATGTTAGATCTGATTTCTTGTTAGACCTATATACTGGAGAACATCATCCATGCTGTCTGAAAAGCTTAATCTGATACATTAAAAGCTGTAAACTGTACAGTGTTGTGCGTGTCATCTGTTATATAGACATGTTACTTTAGTAGTAACTGAGCAAGAAAGTTAATAATATAGTATTAAAGAGGTTAATAGTCTGCAAAGTACAGTGCATTAATCAGACTTTTATTTTAACAGGACACCAGCAAACAGCAGCAGTGTAGACATCTGCATTTAATTTTTCAATCAGCAAGCTTCCACAACACCTGCAGATCCAGAACACCTGCAGACAGGAAGCCGATAGTATACAATTTCAAAATGGATACATTGTATTATGTGCAGTTTGCCATGGTGCAAAGACGCTAAGCAGCATTGCAAGGCAGTCAGCACACATACAGAGTAATAAATATGAAAATATACAGCTATTGCCTAGTTGTTCCTGTGACAGCATTTGTAAGTGAAGGGTTATAGTGCAGGTGAACCTGGGTTCTAATCCAGCTAAGGCCAAACATTTCTTACCAATGTTCCACTTCACTTTACTTTATATAAAAATGAACAGTAGAAACATACTTCCACTTTACTTTGTATAGAAATTAACAGTAGAAAAATACTTACACATAGGAATTGCTATCTATAACATGTACATTGAGCATACATAGGATATCAGAGATATATTACATGTATCAGTAAAATTATGGTTCTGTAATTGCACATTTATTTTCTGAATGTTCATGTTACACACATACATGGTTAAACACACAACTCTTAAATGTACACGTATAACTAAAAGCATGTCTGACAAAAACTCTGGTCAGTAATGACTGTAAAAAATACACTTGTAGCCCAACCTTCCCTGTGGCAACTGGTATAAGTTAATGCTCACAGTACAGCTGAGACAGAGTTCTAATGTAGTGCACTCCCAATTTTATTAATGCTTGTCCACTCAATTTTATAAAATATGAAACAATGCAAACATAATTATAAATAACAATAAGTTTATGTAGCACTTCAGCTCGTATGAATTAATGTGTGACTGCGAGTATACTGACAATTATGTTTCTGTAATTATAATTGTTTTTAATGGCCTTGAATGGACTTCAGACTTCAATGATATGCATACACACATGAATGCATAAACCAGGTTCTTGTCAGGTCACGCACGTACATGGTTAACCCCTCATTCTGTCATGTATTGTAATGATGTGAGGTATTACCAGCTATACCAGGAGAAGTAGGACAGTAGATGTGTAACATATACCAGCATAGCTAGCTGAAGTTTTGTTAAGAATTATATGTCATTTGTATATCAAACTAATTTGTACAGATGCTTGTGTTGAAAAATGTACCAACAGTGGGTCCTGCTGGACAAAAAAAAAGAAATACACCTGTATGTCAGACTGTATTATAACTGTTGAAATTAATATTGTAACAGAGGTTACTGGAAGAGAAGAGGTTATCCTCAGTCCAGCTAAGTTTGAAAAATAACCTGAAATTAAATTACCTCGTAGGCCATAATGACTGCATCTTATAGTTCTGATTGCAGCCATTGAAGAAGTGTTTGCAAAAAAGGACTAGGAATCCTGTTGTATTGTCCTTAGCAGTTAATTAATTGCTACCCTGGAATGGTGGAAGTGTTGAAATGTGTTTTTTGGCTTCCAGATGCTATAACACATCTTAGCAAAGCTCTATCTGTGCGTATGGTAGCACATATATGTGAGATTCTGGTTTAGTTTCTAGTAAAGGGGGCTAGTATGGGAACCAGAAGTCAGATGACCAGATGTATGTGATGTTATTCTGTAATCCAGCACTGAAATGATGTTTTAATATTAGATGAGACAGAAGTCTCACAGCAGTCTGTTTTTTAAACCTGACCAAGAAGGAAGACCACAAATCCACTTCATCTTGCCTTGCTTTAGTAAGTTACCAGGGAATAGTAATTATCTAGATTAATCAGGAAATATAGTAAGATTAGCTAAGTACTATTTTTCTGTATTTGGGTGACTCTATTAATCTGTGTTATTTTAATATTTCCTGTGATTGAAACTTTAGTGTTTATTGTAAATAGATACTTAGTATTTTCATGTTATTTTATTATTTATTATTAAATATATTTAAACCTTTCATTGTGGCTGATCTTTTAGAGAATATTTTAACCTTTGAAAGTACTTATATTTATTTGGTGACACCATGGCCACTCCTGGAAGCCTTGCTACATTAGTCAAACACTACCATTTGTATTAGTATTAATTTTGGTCAGTATAATGTACACCCTGGTAAGAGCCTTAGAGTAGCTGGCTTTGGAGTGTCCTGGTGGCAGTATCTACCTTATGGTCTGGGCAGAGGGGCATATTGTAAATTCATGCCAGCCTTTCCTAGGTGTGTGTGTGTGTGTGTGTGTGTGTGTGTGTGTGTGTGTGTGTGTGTGTGTGTGTGTGTGTGTGTGTGTGTGTGTGTGTGTGTGTGTGTATGTGTGTGAAAATCAAATCTCGAGTGTGTGTGTCAGCTACTTGGAGCAGAGACACAAAGCACTGATTTCACAGAGAGGGTGGTGGAGGACTTGGCCTGAAACACTCGGCTGAGGACTCAGCTGTATAGATGTTCCAGTGGTGAGTCTTACTGGGGGTCTGGAGAGAGAGAGAGAAGGGGTAACCCAGACCCTGGACTGAGTGCATTCCCTGTGTGCTCTTAAGGAAAATTGTGCTTGGTGCAGAGAACTGCATCTGGAAATACTGTGTGTACCTATCTTTGTTGCAAGTAAATGTCTCTCACTGGTATCAGTGGTGGGGATCCAGGATCCTTGATTACTGCCTTAGAGGGGGGACATCACATTTGTATTTATAGATAATTAATGGTCATGTCTAACAAGCACTTCTTCTGTGACAAAGATGAAAAATCACCTATGTGGAAGAATATGTTTTGTCTATTTTACATAGGTTTGAATCCCACATTGTACAAATTAATTTTATCAGTGTGTGTAAAGCCACACCAAAATATGTAAGGTCATAAAATTTATGCCCCCAATACACACCTGCAAAGTTAAAATCAACTAATACTTACAGCAGCAACCAAACCAACAACTAATGCCAATTGTCAGATTAACCTTCCTATTTCAAAAAAATGCTTTCATCTCTGTTTGTCACTGTTGCTCTTCTCTTAACATCTTGCAAACTTGGTTGGCATGGTTGTTGGAGTGTGCATGCTAGCATTAAATTAGCTGTTGCTGTTTGACCTGAGCGAGATGTGTCTGGAGCTAGAAGGGAAAGTGCTCAATTTAGGGCTCAAAGGTGGGATGTGGAGGAGTCCAGAATCTTTATTGGACTCCTTGTAAAGCACCAAGGCTGTTGGCAGAGGGGATTATATGGGATCTTAGTACAAATCTGAGGCTTGGAATAGTCTGGCCAAGGCTGTCTCCAGTGCGACAGGCATTCCATGCAATGGAGACCAATGCAGGCACCACTATAATGACCTCAAAATGAGAAAGCAGGATGCACTCAACCAGTGTCTGGATGAGTTTAGGACTGCTGGCATCCCACAGTTGTGTAAAATACAGATAAAGATAATTTAAATTAGATAGCTGGATATAGGCAAGACTGGTATGCATAATGCTCTTCTATTTTTCTGTCCTTTTTATTCTCCAACCAACTAGGAGATTGCTGTAAACAGGGAAGCCCATGCTGATTATTTAGAAAGCAAGGGGTATGTATGCAGTATATCATTATTATTTTATCTAAAGTATTGCTATTCTATACAGTAGTAGCAAATTAAGCATGCATATCTAAACTGTAAAGTCAAGCATGCATGCTTCTGTCTGTAGCACAAGCCAACTGTAGGAGTCAATTTTAATACTGCATTCAGATGTTGTGGGTTCATATCCCACAGATAATGTATCTATTGTAAAATAACTTAACAAAATTCATAATAATTTCTAAAAAATTGGCATACATGCCACTCTGTTTAATTAATCTGTATTATTTGAACAAGCATATGTGCAATATATGCATATTGTAAGGATTACTTGGAGCAATCACCAGTTATAGTTTCTAATTGTTAAAAATTATACTTAAATGTAAAAGTAGAAATAGGTTATTTATATTGTATTCATTTATTGTATGTCACATATCATGGTACTAGGTATCTTTTTTTTCTCTTACCCTTAACTCTTAATTCTGTTTTTTTTATTTTTATATGTGTGGTCACACCATTTTGATGTCATCAGTTTCTGACAACTCACAATATGCGTTACAATACAGCGAGGTTTGCCAACCACTGTGAGTCAGCCTGCTCCCCCCAATGGTTACTGCAACAATGCCTAGCACATCTGGTACCCAACCTGGCAGTATTGCCATAGCTTCCCCTGCACTTCCTGGGCCCTTTATATCGGGTAGCATTATCCCAGCACCTGGTGCAGTGGTACACTCTGGTAGTATTGGCAGAGGTGGGGATTTTGTCACTCACCAGGAGATGCCAGGTATGGTACATGAGGTCATGGAAAGCACCACTGGTGCACACCTTAGCCAGATGGAGAAGATGCTCACTGGAATGCTTGGCAAATGAAAATATCGAGCACTCCAGTAGCAAGCTGAGGAGGGAGACAGTGATGACAGTTCTGAGGGTGAGGACTAGATTTTCACTGTCCCTACTTTTGATGGGCATGGGAATCCAATGTTCCCTTCCTCTCCCCAATCATGGTGTCCTTCAATCTTTTGTGTCCCTCACCATCCCCATCTCTTGTCTTATTTGTGCTGTTTGCCTGCATCCACTTCCTCACCTACCTTACTTACCTGACCCAGAAATACCTACATCCTTTATACAACATTCCTCTCTTACTGAAATTAAAAAATCATAAATGGGCACCTGTCCCAAAAAAGATATTGTCCCATACATAGCTCTCAACTTTGCTCATGTGTCTTCACGACACACTTAATTTGGCTCATTTGGCTATACAACATGATTGTGTTGTTGTCACCCATCTTTGTTGAAGCAACAGCCCAAATTCAGCCAACATTCTATACATATTCATTTTACACTACTGAAGAAATAGATAGCTATGGTTCTTTCCTACCTCCCTCCTGCATATTCCTATATTGCTTTCACTTTATTCTTCCCGCTGCTTGCTCCCCATTTTACTGCTTTCCTAGCTACCCCATTTTCAAACCTTTAATCTGGTCACAAAATAGAATCACATACCACACACATAAGTAAGAAATCCCCAATGTCTCTTCACATTCAATGGCATGGTGCAGTTACCACCACACAAAGCTGCTTAAATCCACCATGCTAAAGAAACACACAGTTAAAGTAGGTTAAAGGCACTCATTTTAAAAATTTCATTTAAAATCTATTTTTTTAGTCTAACTGCATCAATATGTAACTCCATACATGTACTGTTGACATAAATCACTTGAGTACTGTTTATTTACATACATTACTTCACTGTAGTCATTCCCTCTCAGATTTCACATAATTATCACATGTAATTATTTAATTATATCATGAATGCATATTTAAAATTATTAGATAGAGTTGGATTTGAACCTTGTATCATCTGGGCTCAAAATACAAACTCATTGTTCTTACACCTGCTGTCACAGAGTCAGCTAAGCAGCAGTTGTGTTTATTATACTCAGTACTATCTAAAGTCCTGAGTGCCACACCCCTCTGGTTTGTGTATTTGCACATAAGAAAGCAAAGCAATAGAAATCTCATAATGTTATCAATGAAGTAGAGGCCCGTGTTTGCTAGTTGCTTAACTACGCACATATGGAGAAAGCAGTATAAATACTTTTTAAGGTTATACCATGTATGACACAACATTTCTGATATGAACTATTTATGAACACCATAATATCTGTTAGCTGTGTCAACCATACCTAGTATGGATAGGTACTTGTCAGGTTCAAGTAAGAGTTCTTAAATGTGTATCTCACATGCACAAACACTTTGCCATTTATTGTGCAAACCAGCTGCTCAGTGCTGCACTACAGAAAGTGCTCATTAGCATGTATTACTTATGTTTACTGCCCAGTTAGCCTTCATCCCATTAATATCCATGGCAAAGAGAAGGCATTTTTTAATGATGGAACACATATTTACACTGCAGTTATGTGTTAGCTGCCCCCATGCACTTGAAACTTGGTCTCCCAGTACTTGTTCCCAAATACATCAACTAGACTACAGAAATAAATACCCAAAATTCTTTGTTACATGCCATGTACATCTTTATACTGGCAATACACATTCAGGTTGTCTAATACCTGTACTAATGTGGACAGCAATTATTCACCAAAATAAACACTGAAATATGATCACAAAGAATATGTGTGTGTCTGTATGTGACAATTTAAGTGTGTAATGTATACAACATACTGGGAAAACTGACTCATTTTTGCAACATGCATTCCTGACAGCAGATTCCATATAGTTTTAAAGGTGTCTCGTAAGTAATACTGCACATTGGGAACACAACAGGAAATAGTGCATCCACACTTTACACACCCCTCTCATAACAGGATATGTAAATCAGATCATATAATGATGATGGCATCATCTGTAAAGACAACTCTGACAAAGCAAATACATACTTTAATGGTGATGCAATCATCACATACTTGTTTTGCAGATGGGAACAAAATAATTACAGGTGTGATAGGTTAGCACAGCAGCCACATAAAGTGTGTGCATAGTCAGAGTAACATCAATCTCTATTCTACTTTCATCAATCTGGTACCATGTAGAACGTTAACATCTTGACAGTCATACATCACTATCTATCTATTTCTTACAGGCCTCCCAATATATTCTCCCAAACATCTAGCGATGATGTCATCCACTATAAATTGTCCAGCAGCATTGTAAAAGTTAGATTTGTGCCATGGTGATTGTGTTGGGTTCTGAGTTTAAGAGTATCTTAACAGTTTTACATGCCTACACATCCACTTCATTCAGGCCTGCCAAAATCTTCTCTCAAACATCCAATGGTGATGTTATCCACTATAAATTGTCCACCAGCATTACAAAAGTCAGACTTGTGCTGTGGCACTTGTGTTAAAAACTGATTTCTCTAGCAGATGTATTTAGTTAGGTAAGGGTTCTAATCTTACTGTGGTCAACTTGTCTGTGTTTACTTGGTTGACATTTTAAGAGACCATTTTACACCAGCATGTGAGACATTGCTATTGCCATCTTCTTCTCACTAGACACTGCTGATGCCATCAGCTATAAAGTGTTGTCAGACACTATGAAATCCAGATTTGTGCTGTGGTGGCTGTGTTACGTACTGTGCTCTGTAAATAATTTGACATGTAAAAGACTATTTTACACCAGCATGTGAGACACAGCTATTACCATCTTGTTCTCACCAGACACTGCTGATGTCATCAGCTATAAAGTGTTGTTGGACACTATGGAAAACAGACTTGTGCTGTGGTAATTGTGTTAAGTACTGTGCTCTGTAAATAATTAGATAGGGGTTCTGTTCTCACTATGGGCAATTGGCATGTTTTTTCACTTGGTTGACACATGAGAGACTATTTTACACCAGCACGTGGGACACTGCTACTACCATCTTCTTCTCATCAGACACTGCTAATGCCATCTTCTATAAAGTGTTGTTGGACACTATAAAAGCTAGACTTGTGCTGTGGCACTTGTGTTAAGTACTGTGCTTTGTAAATGGTTAGGTAGTTCTGTTCTCACTGCAGTCAACTGTTTATGCATCAACAATCACTATGATAAGGATATAATAATAATTAAAATTATATGTGAGTCCACAGCTATGTCAGACCCTCCTCTGAATATCTTGTTATAGCAGACAATGATTATGCCACCCTGTGTAACATGCACTCTGATAGTATTCAAGACAAGCCTGTGATGTGGCAATTACATTAACTACTGCTTTTACAATCTACTTTCCCTACACATATAGGGGTTTTAATCTGGCAACTTGCATGCCTATACATACAGCTGTCACTTTTAATACAATGTTACACAGAGATGTGACTCTACATCCATGTTCTACACTCCTCCCGACATGTTCTCCTCGGCATACAATGATGCTATCATAGTCCATATAGTGTAATGTGACAGTGTTAGAGTCAGACAAATGTGGTGTTGCTACTGTGTGATTGCATGACATTCATATTTTATACTCTACACTCTACACATGTGTAATGTTCAAATCAGGCCCAGTCTACTGATGTGTGTGTGGTTGGTGGTACATTATGTTCATTATATGATCTTTGGAATCACTCTTCATTTCACTACCACTTGAGGAACCATTCATGAAGTCCCATGCATCCACCATCCTCCCTTTTCCCCTAGCCACATGACATCCTTCCTGCAGAGGAGTGAAGTATGTCCTCATGTTAAATATGCATGCACACATCATGAAACAGAGTCCTTCCATGAGCTTCTAGAAGCTATCTCCATACCACTGCTTGCGTGATTGCTAATTCTGTAATGGTGTGGTGTACATGTCCCATATGGACAGTGGCAGAATGTAATGCACTCCAGTAAATATACACATACACACAATAGTCTTGCTATCTTCTATGATATAGATATGGGGATTTTTTAACATGGTATAACAATGGCTAGGATTTCATGTGATGTTGGCCATTAGCCTAATAATGTACTATGACCTTATGAACAGTTGCCATGTCAATGTTGCTGTCATTGACATGTACTATATTGAGCTGTGGATGTCCAGTATGGCTACAAGAGAATATTACAATCCATGATGTGAGCTAATATACTGATGGCCATTGCTGCCATTGCATTAGATGCTCCCTCTATAACAGCTGTAGTAATATGCCTCCTGAGAACTGTTGACATGGTATGATGCACTTTTATGTATATTGTTAGCATATTAGGACATGGGTTGTAGTGGAGCAGATCAGCCATCTAAACAGTTCACATTCCACCATCACAGTGACACTTGCAGTATGGCACAGGTGTGCATGTGTCTACATACCATCATTACATTCTCTGTAACACACAATATAAATGCAAAATAAATACAAAAGTCTTACACTTCTTTGAAATTGTGCAGAACTGATATAGCAGAGCTATTTACCTGCTGTCTTGGAGTCTATAACCACCTGATATACCTATCTGAGGAAACTGTGCAAAACTGATATAGCAGAGCTATCTACCTGGCTGTCTTGGATGCTGTAACCACCTGATATAGAGAAATGAGGTGAGAGTATATAACGCAATTGGTGTTTTGTCATATTATCTGATGAAGTAAGTGAGGAAAATGTATTGTGGATGCTGCTATCATTAATGCATTTTGGAGACCCTTTATTGCTGCATTAAAATTGTTCCAGGAAGATTTTGCCTGCTTGTGCTTATTCGGTGACATTCGCAGTGCTGAAGGATTGGGTTTTGGTTTTACACGGCACTTTATCTTCTTTTTTGGTGTTTATAAATTCATATTGATTGCATGGTCACATAAGTCTTGTCTCATACACATATTGTTATGTTGTGATATACATAACCAATGGATCACATGTTTTGATTCAATTGCAACCTTGCAGAATTCATTGTATGTGTGGTTGTGTTGCTATACCCAAGGATTACTGAGGTGGTTAGCAACAACATTTTGGGAATATTATCATTTCTGTCAAGAAATTTTCTGCATGAGCCACAATCTGATCACTAATATGTCCTGATATGGCATCAGGCTGTTCAAACACAGCTTGCCCATGAAACACATATAAGCATATGTTGTGCAATTGGTGTAAGTATATGACATTGGTACAGTTGTATGACCATGTGCATAATACCAGTGCATGGAATGTGATGAATGACCAAGGCTGTATTTGGAAGTCTTTTCACAAATCATTTATTCCAATAAATGTGAAATGTTAAGAGGAATACACAACTATACATATCTGTATGTGTATGCCACCAGACATACCCATCTGGAAGAAATAGACAATCCACTAGCTGACAATTTGTCTCACATGTCACTCCCCTGTCGCCACTGGACATCAGAGAAAGTATACATGCAAACATTACTCATTTTTATTCTAAGGAAGGCAGCTCATCTGTGCACTCTCTACAGCTAATAACACAGAATCAATGGGCCCTGACAACATCACAAGTTGCCTGTAACATGACCTACCAGACACACTTGGATCCATACTTCAAAACAGCCTATGTTCCCATGGAATGGTGTACATCAACATGCATCCTTCTGACTGGGGTGACTATCAGCCAATGCATGGAGTTATAGACCCATCCTGACTCTCCTCCTCTGTAATGTAGACCAATGAATCATTGTTTACCTTCTCTAAAAGGACACAGGTAATATCTCGACTGTGTACCAAACCCACATATGATTGGTTCAGACTACAATGTCTGTTACATCTGTTCAATGTCCTCAAGAAGGTCAGTAATGGCATGCATGATGACAACACTATCATCCTGCATAACTTGACCTGGCCAAGGTATTTGACTCAATTTCACACTCGGGTATTACTGAGAAACTGTCACAAGTGACCATAAACACTTACATCACCAAGTAGGTAAACCAGTTGATCACATACATGACAGATAAATATGATGAAGTGTTTGAAGTGACCTCTATCTAGCAGGGACGTCGGGAGGCATACTGACTGTATGCATTTCAGTACAGTTTATCTGGAGTGGGGGGTAGAATCTGGCTGGCTGTAGGACCCAGCAGCCTGTTAGCTACAAATCAATGGCTGTGCTGATTGGTCCAGAGACTTCCGCTTTATTTGAACTTGTGAGAGAGAGAGACAGCAAATATTATATTAATATAAGAAGAGTACGTCAGCTTCAAAACCCATTTCCACTTGACCTGCAATCGGTGGTTTATCTTTAAGTGTATGGTTTATTTATACAGCTTGCTGTTGAGTTATTTTGTACCTGGCCTGGCTGATCAATTATGTAGGTTAAGTTTTATTTATAAAATATTAGACGCAGAGAATGAAGATGCATTAATTTGCAAATTGCTACTACTAATCAATTGAATGAATGAAATGCATGGTACTGGTAGATGCTACAATGGCTAGCTAGTCCATTTCCACAGATGATTTTTTTTTTTTTTTGTTTTATAAAAAACTTGCTGTTACTTAAATTCACTTTCCTCCGGACTCCTTTCGCAAAAAAGAGCATTTGTTTTTTTTTTTTTAGATTACTCGCCACAAAGCCACATGGTAATGATGGCATGCATGATGTTATTGCAGCTGCGCTGCTAGTATTCATCATTCAGTTAATTTCAGTACAGTATAAAATTATTAAGTATGTGAGCAGAGTAGTTGTTTTGTTTTCCGATTAATGATCATCATGAAAATAATTACCTAATAAGTACCGACCAGTAGATGCTAGCTACAATAGCTACAAGTCCATTTCCACAGATGATTTTTTTTTTTTTTTATAAAAACACTTGCTGTCACTTAAACTCACTTTCCTCTGGACTCCTTTCGCAAAAAAAGAGCATTTGTGGTTTTTTTTGGATTACTTGCCACAAAGCCGTATGGCATGCATGATGATGCTATGGTAGGCTGCAGCTGTGCTGCTAGTAGTGTTCATCATTTTCAAGTCAGTAGTATAAAATTATCAAGTATGTGCAGCGCAGTAGTAGTTGTTGTTTTGTTTTCCAATTCCAATGATTCATGAAAAATAATTACCTAATAATAAGTACCGAGTACCAACCGAGCCATTAGCTTGTTTAGATCATGGCGCGCAAGGCATCAGGAGGGCGGGAAGGGTAAAAGGCCTAGTAGTACTACTGCCCGCGAATAGAGAGACTCACACAGGACAGTTAGCCGATGTTTCTGAATTTTGCTTTGTGCACCCGTTCTGTACTGTACTGACACAAAACTGCTGGGTTTACTAGGCTCAGATCATCCCAGTGATTTGCCAGAAAACCATAAATTTTATGAGAAACAAACCAAAAATATGAGCCAAAAATTTGGAATTCTGTGAAAACCTGGACAGATGAGAGCCGGCCCGGTATGTCTAATTATCATCTGCAAAAAGGTACTGCCTACTAGTAGTACTGTAACACCTAAAGTTTCTGTGCTACTAATATTATTTACTTCACAGATTTTTCATTAAGTTAAGTAATTGAAAGGCTATTTCAGGTATCTGGCATTTACATGTACCTCTATCAGGGTCGTTCCTGACTTCTGCTCCATATTTACAGTGCCCCTTGTAAAAAAAAATTACGTTCTTTAGCAAAGCAGTGAGGAGTAAAGTTATAAAAAATCCCAAGGCATTGTATGTCATGACATCGCATATCTTTCGGTTGCTCCTAGTTTTGGTTCACTGTTTTGCTCTATCTCTAAAATTGGAATTTTTGAGAAAAAGAATTGCAGTCAGTAAACACCAATAATCGTTTCATTTATATGGTTATTTTGCTTAAGAAAATACATGTTAATTCCAAATTGTATCAGCTTTCTAAAAATAATACAATGATTGTGACCCTGTGGATAAAGTGTGGAGTTGGACTTGGAGCAGAGCGCAGAGTTGTTTTCTGACATGTTCATAGAAAGAGAGGCGAATGCACTGAGAAGTTGGTGATCGCATATCTAATTCCAGTGCCAAATAATTTTTCTTTACTTACTTTCAAGAGTTTCAGAAGTTATCCAACGTTAACTTTCTGTGAAGTGCACTGCATACGTTTCAACTGTCATTGATTTTCACTCAAATTTTAGCTCCACCCCTCTTCCCTCTAAAATTGGTAACTTTCGCAGAAATGGTGGTGAATTACTATTAATATTGAAAACAGTTATAGACTTTTACTTTAGAAATTGTGTATTAATTCATGTTATGTTATTCTGTTTCAAGATAATAATATTAATAGTTCAAAACTTCAAATCAAAGGTTAGATTATTTCTGGGTTTGCTCTTCTGCTCAGATTTGTCCCCACTATGGTGTACTGAGTCACTGACATCAATGCATGCTGTGTTGAGTGAGGCTGTTGAAACATTGCATTTGTTTGCTTGACACTGTTCTTCATTAAACTGATGTGTAGCCAACATTTTACGCTTCCCAATTAAGACGGATGTTTAGCTTTGCTGAAGGTGGGAGGGGCTTGGAGTTGCCATTTATAACTGAAGTTCTCTGATGCAACAGCTCCATCTGTATGTCAAATCTGGTGTTGCAGGCACACAGCTTTCCTGAAATACTAGGTCTGACATACTGATGCTGCACAGGAGCTCCATCTGTAGGGCAGAGTCAGTTAATGCAGGCATGAAGCCTATTATGAGTCCCGATACCAGCAGTACAGCTCCACCTACATGTGGAGCTGAAATTCGGGACTGCAGGCCATCTGGTTTACCATTAGCTATGCCAAGATTCACCTTGAGAGCAAATTTCTTGGTATCCATGTCTCACAGACATAATAATAACGTGATTATGAATTGAGTTGCTGTTAATTAGCTGTCCTGATTTGTACAACTGTTTTCAGTAAAAAATAACACATGGTCCCACCCTATTCCCTTCTCTTTTGTCATTAGAAACTTTTTTTTAATTTTATTTTTTCACAAACTCCTTTTTTGGCTCTCAGTCTCAGTCAGTAACTAGTACTTTCATGGTGGCGCAGCAGTGGCTTTGTTGCCTCACAGCAAGAGGTTCTCCTGTTCAATTCTCAGATTGGGTTGGGAGTGCCTTCTGTGTGGAGTCTGCATGTCCTCCCTGTGGTCGAGTGGACGTTCCACAGACATGCGTTGAATGGGCGTGCCTTCGTTGAAGGTTGGGCGTCGTGCTGGCAACTCAACACCATAAAAACCAACTGCCAATCATTAGCGGACCGGAGTTCCACTGTGGTGACCCCTAACCGGGAAAAAGACAAAAGACAAACAACAACAAAAATAGTCTCAGTAACTAAGCGTTTAAACAACTTATCCGATGAGGTACTCCAAAACATAACGGTGAGGACACACCACTTTTACAAAATGTGCAAGGACTGAGAATAATAACCCTGTATCGAAACTGTTTATCTTTGTACATCACCAGCCCAATGATGAATGATCACCGTAATGTTTTCGGTAACTGTCAAAGGTCCCAGATAGGGTGGAACTCCAGCTGTGCTAGTCACAGTCCCTCAAGTTTTTTGACCCATGAAGATATGAAATGCTCAAGCTGCTTCATCATGCAAGTAATTACCATCCTGGCATATGGCTCACAAATGATCATTCAGGAGCAGGATTGTGAAAGGGACGTGGCCTGGTCAGTAGTTTAAGGAAGTGTACGGACCGCAATGTGTAGATGTGGGTGTGGCTTGTGGGTGTGGCTTGTTGGGGGCAGCAGTCTAGGAGCTGTGAGTACAAATCTGAAAATCCTGGCTATACCCCTGCTATCTAGCATCCAGTGAGCAGGTCCATACCTCAGAGTTCTGTACTAGACCCTTTCTTCTTCATTATTTAAGTCTCAGATATCAAGACATACACATAATTTGTCCAATGAGCTCTGTGGAGGACTGCAGATTGTGGACAGTCATTAAATCCATGATAGTAGTATAATGCAGACAGTATCACCACATATAAAGCATTGCTGACACAGTAGATGAACAAAAATCAATGGAGGGATTAATTCCATTATAAAAGCAAATACACAACTAATTATAACATAGACAGCACACCCCTATAAGCAAACCATCTGGTATGTGACCTGTGGTATTGAGGTAGATGGTATGTGGAATGTCCTCCAGCATGTGCCCACAGTGGTGACTACTCCCTTATATTTAGCACAACTCCCGAGTACGTGCAGGACATCCACATCAAAGGGCATTATAGTTCCATACTTCTCAGCTCTCAACACACCAACAACTGAGTACAATGCACCCTTTTACATGTAACTCCCAGCACATCTTACAGGGATGAGTTACTCAAGTGTACCACATTTACCACAGTGAGCTCCCACATAACTTATTGACTATACCTAAGTATTCTTTTTGTTGCATAACCATTAGTGGATGGAGGTGTGGAATCCCCTTCAAGGTGCATGTGTGATACGTGTTCCTGTGATGCACATAATAAATACATATCTGATTAACAACCGTGATGGATGTTGATTTGAATTGTGCCATACATATGCCCTGCACACCTGTCAACTAGCCAGGATTGCTCATAATTTCAAATGCAGGTGTAACAGTGTCCCTCCCAACACCTCCAGAAGATGCTAATTTGTGATGAGGGTGTGCTTGATTCTCCTCATAGATTGCCGACAAATCATGACGGTTGTACAGTACAACTGTGTTTTTGCAGAACCATCTGTAATCACTCACAGTCACATGTGTTATGTCAAAGACATAGATTAACGGTGGTATTATGCTGATATTGTCCATGATTGTGCATGCTTCTGTCTTCTGTTGTCCATGAGTCTGTTGCTAGGTGCACTGCTTGGTTGAGACCTCTGCTGACATTACATTTATATTCAGGTAACTCATTTTGCACAGCTTCACAATATGCACCTACCCTCTATTGTATATACTGTCTTTGATAAATGCCCTCTCCATTGTTCATGTCAGGATGCTTATAGCTCAAAAAATCCTTTCTATTGATATGTCACCTTGTGTGACAGTCACATAATATACAATAACTGTGTAATGATATAATTATGCCCACACATGAGGTGTACACAGCAGGGTGTACTGTATCATGTAGATATGTGATTATTGTTCAGGCTACAACTGTCTTGTCTTTGTGGTATACATACATTGACATGCCCTCATCTGCTGTATATTACCATGTTTCATCTGTCCTCTTCCCGGGTGTTCATTCCTTCAATTCATCTGTCTGTCTCTTTTCAATACACACACTTCCCCTGAAAATGTATTTATAAAGCAGTCTATGTACCCTTGCTGACCAGTTGCAAAAGTTTTATTCAGTATGCCTAAAACAGGTTTCCACACTACTCTGCACTGTATACATGTTCATATAATGTGTTGGAACTGTATACATTGCCTTATTAAAAACCTTGGTAGTTATTGTGGCTTTCCATTCAATCCCACAGACCTAGTTTATACGTAGGCAAACAGGTATATATATCTGCAGGTGTTTGTATTGCTTTACATGTTTTTCTGGCTGGCAACACTGTTACTGGCCATGAAACCATGCTTGTTTATGTTTAAGTGTAATGCGTAGCATGGATATGCAATTAGAGCTGCTACTCACTGTGCAAACATGTAAACTCCATGTAGGCTTCAAGCTAATCCTACATGGAATTTATTGAATCCCAGGTGTATTTACCAGGGCAACAGCGAAATCTGAATTAATCTTAAAACAGCCCCTCACTTCCCTTCTTAAAAATATCAAACCACAAGTTATTACTACTAACATGTAGCTATACCTCAACCATAGGACCACCAAAATTTGTTACAAAAATTTTCCAAAGATGTTAGCTAAAGAACTTAATTCTGTTCCTAAATTATCATTCTATTTAATATTGTAATTCAATTATTTTCCCTTATATGAGCTTAAATATCTAAAAAATTACTTTTTATTATCTAGTGTGTGCCAAGCAGCAACCTAACTTTTTCTCAAACTCTAGCTGAATTTCAATAATTTTCTCTCAAAACTTATAACTCTCTTTATTAGTCCTACTAGGAAATTTTCTAAACTTCTGCCTGTGTAGTTACATATTCATATTAGCCACAGCTAATTCATGAGTCCTCCAAGGAGTTTTGTAAAATTTTCCTTTAACAGGTATTAATGGGACATGAGTATTAATTAAATGATTTAAAATGCATAGAAATGCCTCCATCCACTGACAATGTCAACATTAGAAAGCTCTTCATTCCATATCCACTTATCTCTTTCCTTATTTATTTTTGTATAATCAGCTGTATAAAATGCTATTTTATAATTTCCACTTCTTACATGTGTTTTCTCACTTACAAAGAGAGGAACATATGTCCATCCAACAATACTAAGATTTGATCCAACTCATCCTAGTTCAATAGAACATTTTATACATTTCTCTTCTAAATTAGCCATACAATATCAAACAACTTATTTCCCCTAGTTGATCCATCAACAACCTGACCATACCCATATATAAAACTTGAGTCTGCAATTACATGAGTAACCACAGACTGATTATTAATTTTATTCCACAATATACTTGATTCATTGAAATCCCCAAAACTCAACAACGTTCTTAGAGTTATCAATAATAACTTTACTAAACTTTTTATTTTCACATAAAGAGGCATTTGTGGGCGTATAAAATAAATACAACCTAACCTGACTATTCTTAAACCTAACACTTTTGACAGAAATAATCTCTAAGTTCTCACTACTGTTAATTAATTGAGAGGAAAATCTCTTATCATATATTGATAAACCACCTCCTCTTCAGTACTCCCTAATACTATGATACGCCCTAGAAACTGGCATATAAAGTGTGAGATTTTTTCAGAAAACCAAGTTGCTGTAATTAACAGAACATCAATAGAATCATACATACTTCTAGCTACCAACAAAGAAAATGTATTATTCAGACTTCTAGCATTACATATCAGAAATTTCAGACTAGAATGCTTCTTTAGATATCCTTTCTCTATATTCTTA
This sequence comes from Protopterus annectens, assembly GCF_019279795.1. Classification (NCBI taxonomy): domain Eukaryota; kingdom Metazoa; phylum Chordata; order Ceratodontiformes; family Protopteridae; genus Protopterus; species Protopterus annectens. The sequence continues at coordinate 12,912,039 of NC_056751.1, forward strand.
TGATTTTCTGTAAAACAAATGTTCACTATATTATGCAATATTTTAAAAAGAAACCTATTACCACCAAAACCCAAATTAAACTTATCAATGCCATAATAATTTTTGTTATAAACCATCTCTTCTCATAATGTAACAATGTCAACTGAAGCTTCAAGACAGGTTTTTCTTAAGTTATTGGTAAATCCTCTAGCTACCATGGTGAGGAACTGTCCAAACTTCAAAGCTGGAATGACATCACAAAAAACAAAATCAAATGACTTTTCCCTACTTAATGCCTTAACATGTCACTCAAACAACAATTCATTACTTTTTTCCACATCATTAACCCATGCTACTATAATAACTGTCCCTCAGACTGAACAGCTTTTTAAAGAAAAAAAATGTACATCTTGCAACCCCTCAAATATGTCATTGTAACTGTTTCCTTATTCTTCTCAGACAACTGATTTCTAATCATTCTTAACACTGAGTCACCAATAATTAATATGTTTCTATTACCACAATCCCTATAAGACTGATTTTTCATAACCCTCGGCATCCATCAGCACTGCTGATCCTCCCAAAGTCCTTCTCCTTTTCTTTCCTACAAATTCAAATTCCTCAAGACTTTCTTCCATGTCATTAAGATCTCTCTTTATCCCAACACAATCATTCGCAGGCACTATGGTACCATCAAACTGTGTCCTTCTCCTGATGTTGGCGTGTCAGTAGATGCCATGCAACATATGTTTGGGGCTATCATGGAATCACAGGCACATTCCACCAAGGCCTCAGAAGCAATAATGTGAGTACTAAATATTGTGAGTTCTGAAAAGTGAGACTGCCTGAACTCTGTGAGTGACTTCTTAGACAGGATAAATGATATATTGGATCAGTCCTTGTCCATAATGGAATGTCTTCTGGGGGGTGTCATTATCCACATAGCTGGAGAGGTACTACATCTTCAGGTGTTAGCCGACATGGCTGTGCAAAATCCACCTCCCATAGTGGCACTACTTCAGCTGCTCCATCAGTGGTTGAGGTGTGTATACCCAAATGTGGTAGGTCACAGGGTCATGGTCCTAGGCATTATCATGATGACTGCTCATCCAGCAGGCATCATTTATGTTCAGATATTACCCTGACTTCTAGCCAGGGCCATGAAACTAGCAGTGCAATTCCTGGCAGAGGTAGTTCTCCTAGTTGAGGGTGACAAGTGTGAACTGATTATTCTACTATGCATGGCTCAGACCTGTCTGAGATGCAAGGACATAATGCTAGCACAGGTGCTTTGGTCTTAGTTTTTCAGTTAGGTAGTCAGTGTGTGTGCTATCCTATGCCTCTTAGCCAGAGCCATGGCATACTGTGCATGCCTACATCTGCCAGCATCATCTCCAGCTGGTGGTTCTCCCTCAGACTCCTCTGTATCTGCTAGAGCTGCTGGCCCTGCCTACCATCCATGGACTTATTGTTCTTGTTGAAGCTGCTTCCTGAGAATTATATGGTGAAACATGGTACAGACAGTGAGTATTTTGGCAGAGGTGGCTGGGATGTACTGCAGGGCAAATCCTGATGTGCCTAGATAACAGAACCTTGATTTCAGCAAGCCAAATATGTGTTTATTATATTCTTATTTTCAGCATGGACATTGTTGTAGCCTTGCTATGTGGGGTTGTGTGGGTTTCTCATGGGTGTCATGAGCCAAGCTTCTAGTGCATAACCTAAAACCCCCACTAAATGCCCTTGTGGAAAGTCACCCCTAGCAAATCTTGTGTACAGGTTACAAATGTGTCATATGTGTGAGTCGTGGAAGCTATCAGGGTTAACAGTATACACATTATAGATGATATTACAGACAACCTGACAGTCAATGGAATTGCATCCCTTTTTGTTGATGTATCTCAGTTCCTTTTCACTGGGTGGGGCTTTTACTAGAATATGTGTTCAGTCTATAGCCCACAAAACCTCAGGAAATGTGTTATGGCATAAAACTGTTGCATGGCTCTTGCTCTCTTCTCTAGGGTGTGTGGGAATCAGATTGATCCCTTGCATGTTGCAGCTTTGCTTTTAGAAAGGGATGTAAGATTCTAGAAGTTGAGGCCTGTGACAACCTAATATATCCTCTGTAGGGCCCTGAAAAGTCCCTGTAGTTAGTATTCATAATGCTACACATATTTTTGTTTCCATTGGGATGAGATCTCCATGATTTCCTTGGGGTCTCAAATGAGTGTGGCGGAGGTTGTATATTTCCTTTATTGTTTCCCTGTCCACCCTGTATCACTCTACAATTTTTGTATCATGCAGTCCATAATATGTCAAATGGGGTCTGAACACAGCTCTCCTTCTCAGCCTACATCTAGCAGCAGCAGTACCTTGAATTAAAGCCTGTTGCACCTACAGATTAATGATGGCAGCAGCACCCCTAACCTTTTTTCTAAGTGTCTTAATGACTGCAGTCCAAAGAGTTTGGGATTTCAGGGCAAAAGGGAGCACTGAGTATACACAATCACTTTATTCATTCCTGAATAGCTCCGCCATGTTGGATTAGTTAATTAGCATGTAATTCAGCTATTTATGCTTTCATTTATTGTGCATTTTACCCTTGTTTTGAGGGCATGTGTTAAGTGCAAAGCTGAATAATGAATACAAAATAGCGTGATATTATGTGTGCAACATGCACACGATAGCAGCACTAAGTGCAGGAGTTCATGAATTCAGCGTATAGTCTCGTGCATAAGAATAAAGACTGCAGTATTAATAATATAATCACTTAATAAAAAGTATTTTTAGTTTTGCAAGTTTTAGTTTGCAGGGTGCATTTATGTATATGCTCATTTAGCACCACAGGACTAGTAGTATTTAGCAAGAGCTACCATTTCAGTCCTTTAGATGCTAACAAAGCCTCATATTCCCCACCTTCTAAAGTCACTTGAATACTTTCCAGCATAGTAAACATGAACTTTTTGTAAGTAGAACATAACAGGGTGTGCTTAAATAAAGCATTTTTTAGTATTACCACTTCAAATAGCATACAAGATTAATACATTAATTTACTGTGTTTACTTTTACCTGTATAAAACTGTTCACATCCTAAACAGCCTGATAAATAAAAAAAACTAGTGTGTTTTTACTAATGAATCATTTTTTTACAGCAAAGGTTAGTTCAGTGTGTGGTACTGAGATAACTAGAGCCTCACTTTTAAAGTGGCACTGTGGACATTGTGCTTGCACCCTTTTCACAGAAGTATTTGTGCTGGCTTTCAGTTTTGATGTCAAACTACTTTTTGCCAGTTCTAAACTCTCATAAACCTGATTGCATTTTTAAGGCTCTGCTATATTGTCCATAGTTTATTACTAGGCATGCAGTACAGAAGGCCATTAATGAGCCTGTCCCAAAAGCACTGTCACAGCAGGCGAACAAAGGCTGAGGGAATCAAACCTTGTACTACAAGAAGTAGTTCACCAATAGCTCATAGCTATAATCCTCTGCACCAACTGCAAGAGAATTAGATACTTATACAAACTGATTGGTTTACTAGAATTTGACTGCAGGTCTGTTATTATTTTGCTGCAATAAATACTTTAAACAAAGTACTTTCTTATTAGCAAATCTCTCTTCATTGCCAACAGCCTTATATAGAGTTTTGTCGGGGTTGGGAGGATGGCTTAATGGCTAAGGTGCTTGCCTTACAAACACAAGGTGCAGGGTTTGAGTCTCACAAGGGATAACTGGCTAGGCTTAAAATGGCTCGCAAGGGCAGTTAGCTTAGTACTAAACTATGAACCTATGAACTATGAACCTATGAGAATGTTAGTTAGTGGAGGAGTTAAGATGGCTGCCAATAAATAAGCAGCACCTCCACATGGCTCTCTCTAACTTGCTCATGTCCTATTATCTTTGGAAGGAGTAGTTACTGTAAATGTTTAGCAATGCAAATACATAACATAAAATTGCTCCTAACACGTGACTTGCATCTTTAGTGATACCCAGCTTTGGCTTAAAACTGGTATAATTAAGTCAGACTTCAGCAATCTTCCTTACATGTGCTGGTCTTCCATATTTCTTCAGCCTAGAAAAGAGAGAAAAAAGAAGATGCTTTCAGTAAGATCATTGGTTTATCATTGCAAATTACCTTCATACCTTAATTAACAATGCTGATGTTGACCAAATGAAGGCTCAAGCCTGAAAGACTAAACTATCATCAGTCCTTTCATCTGAAAAGGAATCTGTGAATAAAAGATACAGATCTTCAGCTAAAGAGGGTAAGAAATTATCATGCACAAAATCTAAGACAGACCATAATTTTATAATCAAGGAACTCAAACTTGCTTTACAACCTCTACATAATGCTATTGAGAACATCTCCAGCCAGTTAACCCATATTAAAGTAATACTTGCTGGTTTATCAAAGAGAATGCATAACTTAAAAAAGTGAGAATTTCACAATGTGAAGACAAAATGATTTCTCTGTCCAAACTAACTGAACTTCATTCAAATGACCTGCAAAAAATCAATGACAACTTGTTGGATTTGGAATCATGAGGCAGGAGGAATAACATTATAATTCTTAGACTGGCAGAAAAGTTTGACCATGCAGCTCTCTTGAATACATTAAAAATCCTATTCTTCAACCTACTAAATGACCCTACGCAACCAAAAGAATTATAACAGAATGGGCTTATCGAGTAATGAAATTTTCCCAAAAAAGAAGATTTCCCTAGACTAATTTACATAAGACTTTTAAAGAAGAAAATGAATTTAAATGTAATGGACACCAACTAAGAATAATTTGCAATCTTCCATTGCAGATTAAGCTTTCCAGGCAGAAACTTGCTCAATACTGTACTTTTCTTACCAAAAAAGGAATAACATTCGAAATGGCTTATCCAGGCAAATTGATCTTCATGTGTTCTTCTTCCAAATATCCTGTTTCATTTTAGAATGATGCAAAAGTATTGTTTAAAAAACAATTTGACTTTATCCGTTATCAGTAAATAACTATCCATACGCCTAATACATTTTCTGGCATGGTTAGAAATTCATACTTTTGGTGTTTATAAGGATATTTAAATGTGATATAATTTTCACTTAACATGGAGGCTTTCATTGCACTGACATTTGTTGCCATAACAATGTAACATACTAGGCCTTCCTGTTACATTTAACTTCTGTCCACTACAGAACTGAAGGAACATTATGACAAGTTTCATTTCAGATTACTTAATTAAGCCGCATTATCATTTCTCAAGCTGGAGACTTTACGCCGTCTATAATTATATATGTTAGATGTTGTGGACTTATCCTTAACAGGGTCAAGCACAGAATTCTGTCCCCCAGTTTATTACAGGATGTTTTTTAAAAATCTTTTAAAAAGTTAAATATTTTAGTAAACAATTAATTGAAGAAGACAAGGGGCATATGAATTTAAAAGTCACAGAGGTTTATTTCATAATTAATTCAAGTACTTAAAATCATAAATTTTTGTTACAAAGATCAGTTGTGTGTCCTACTCTAGGTAAAACATTAGAATCATTGGCTTAGGGAGCCTTCTGATTGTAACATGCTTTACATTTCATAAATAGGCAGACAATTAACAACATTAAAATAAACTAATATAAATTTAATATCATCTTTCCAATATTTGTTAATTATTTTAGATTTACAGGCGATTGCTAATTTGTTCCAGCCTTTAAATCATAATCCCAATATTCAACTTAATATGTTTCTTGAGTTATCACAATTTCCATTGTTAATCAATTTCATGGTTTGGGATATTCTTTATAAGAAGTTAAACTCAACTGGGCAGCTACAAAAAGAGGTGTCCTTCCCAATAGTTAGATTTCAATTTTAAACCAATTATTAAACCTTATTCTGAATAAATGCTCTCACTTTAACACATTTTCACCTAAAGTGGAACTCCTCAATAAATTGATAACTTTTTTACAAGCTGAAAAATTAGTCTCATTAACATATAAACTGATAATTAATGAAAAGCTTAACAAATTACAATTTCTTCTCACCATCATGGTTAACACATTATCAAAATTATGTTGTTGATCTGTGCACTAAAATAATGGACACTTGGACTATCAGTCATAAATACTGTATGTTCCAATTAAGAAACTATTTTATATACATTTCTTCATAATGCCTACATTGCCCCAGCAGGAAAGGGTCAAATGTATAAAGCTAGACCCTCATCTTGCTCTGCTTGTCTCAAAAACAATGCTGATCTGCAAATTCTTTGATATTGCCTATGTGTTAACTCACATTGGGCAACTCTACAAATAAAACTTTCATCCTCAAATTTATTTACTGGTATATCAACATGGCAATTTACCATCTTACATGCACCCACAATTGATCCTGATCTTCAGCCCTCAGAATTAAGTATACTTATAACTATTTTCATGTTAACTACATTTGCATCACTAGAAAATGGCTTAATCTCCATATGATCTTGTAAAAAAAATTTCAAGAAGTTGCTATATAACATATTAAAACCTGTAAGACATTGCCTTTAAAGAGACATTATCTTCAAATTGTTTACTCACATTAATGTTTTTCCTATCCATTAGTCATATCAATATATATATATATATATATATATATATATATATATATATATATATATATATATATATATGGGTCTACCTGACATGGTCGACAGTTCATATGGTCGACAGTTTATTTGGTCGACAGTTCATTTGATCGACAAGCATTTTAGGTGGGTGGCTTTGCCCCCCACACCCCCCCGATGTGGGGGGCTGTGCCCCCCACACCACCCCTAACTATATATATCAACTCCAGGGTTGCACAACATTGGGGAAGGGGGCAAATCTGCTTGTCGACCAAATGAGTGTCGATCATATGAACTGTCGACCATGTGAAGGGGACCCATATATATATATATATATATATATATATATATTATACTTAGAATCTATGATCACATAATAGTATAATTGTACATAGTTTATAGGTGTTTTTTTCACATTTCATATCTGTTATATAAATCTTGGATGTTAACACCATCTGTTTATTAACTTGATTCAGTGTTTCATATCTGATATGTAAATCTTGGATGTGAACACCATCTGTTTATTACCTTGTTTCAGTGATTGCATTTGATTTATATGTTATGCATTTTTTGTATTGAATTGTTACATATACATTTTTTAAAATAATATATATATATATATATATATATATATATATATATATCTGTGTGTGTATGTGTGATATATATATATATATATATATATATATATATATATATATATATATATATGTATGTATGTATGTATATGTGTGTGTGTTAATTAATTTTCCTTTGTTGAGCAAAGTTCCTTTCAGTGGAGGCTGGGGGAGAAAAGCTCCACATTACATACATTTGAATGAGCTAAGCTAACAGTAAAAATACACTATAATATTCAAGATTATATAACTAACAGGTGATTACAATATCATATAACATATGTAATATTTCCAAAATGTTAAGCTCAGATACATCCATAGAAATGAGTATACACATGAAACTCACAAGCATCAACAGAACATTCAGCATTATTTTATAGTCTGTGTATATATTCCCACTGTAATAGTAGCACACAGGCAACAGATAACATGTCACTATACTTGGTATCCTATAGACTGCATATTCCAACCTATTACTGATGTATTTACTGCACATCAGCAAGTCAAATGGCATCAGAAATACTCAGTCTAAGGAATCTAAACCTCTTCTGCAACATCAACAGAATGGCTTGAAGGGGCGTCCATATCTTGCAGAGGATACCACTGCTCTGGAACAGACTTCCTATCCACATAAAACAAAGTTCAACCCTGTCCATATTGAAGTGCAACTTAGAGCTATGGATGAGAAACAGAAAATTTACCCTAGGACTGCCCTGTTTACTACTAATGGACATAGACAGCTCCTAAATGCTTTATCTCATACATGGGTCCCCTCCAATTATCTATGATATGATTCCAGTATTCTCATTAAGAGTAATATATTATTATTGACCATGGGATGGGTAGGGCTAGTCTGCAAACAAATGGGATAGGTTGTTTTGAGCACAAAAAGGAAAACTGGCTAGACTTAACATGGCCCACAAGGGCAGCCAACCTAGTATTTATCTATGAACCTATAAAACATATACATATAGTTTATCCAAATAATATAATTCACTTGAGACCTATAACTAGCAGACTGCTATACTAAAAGTGTAAGAATTTAGTGGAATGTGTTTGATTTGACTGCATGAGGTGGAGAATTAGTAATGGGGTTGGTACAAGGGCAGTACTGTTATATTGATAGGCATTATTTCATTGGGATTGTAAATTATAGTTAGAATAAGAAGTAATATTGGTAACATGGTTGTTAGAAGTGCAGAACCATTTGCTTCAGAGGTATAACATTAATCAGATTTTAAATTGTTGATAAGATGAAATATTTCTGTTATCTGCTGGGATTGAGTTTCACAGTTTATCAACGTATACAGAATATAGACAGTCACTATACAATTCTTAGATTTTGACTGATTTTTGACTAAGTACTAGGTGATTTTATTTTATTTATTTTACATTTGTTGACTGGGCTAGTCCAAATAGATATATGGCCATTTTCAGTAGAGGTCTGGGGAGATAAGCTCCACTAAACAGATAACAGCAACATCAGGTACAATACAATTTTAAGACTAGAATGCAATTTTACATAGCAGCTTAGTAATCATATAACTTACATATTTAAAAGAAAGAAAGCAAGTATTTATGAGGTAGAGACATACAGTAGAAAGCTTGCAATGCAAGTTCATACTTTGTAGAGGTTCCTTGTAGAGGTTCCTAAGAAAGACTAATTTAAAAACAGACCTTAAGTAACTTACAGATCATTCTCTCTGAGGTTCATGAAAGAGGTAGAGATAGTGCAGTAATAGTGAAATAAGTATACAGTGGACATAGCAGGAAGGGGATTATTAGTCTGGGTTAATACATGGGTGTAGCCAGTGAGTTTTAAGGTATTCTTTAAGTTGCTTTTTGAAAAGTAGTGTTGAAGAGAGAGATGAGAGTTCAGTGGGAAGCACGTACCAGGCTTTTCCCACAGTATTGGAGAACAGTGAGTCCCCTGCCTTATTGTTGGATTTATGTATGGATACTAGTAATTTATTTGCTGAGTGTAGGGTTGTAAGATTTTTGTAGGGGGTGATAAGGCTAGTGAGTATTGGAGTATTACTAGGATGATAAGGGTCTTGTGGGTGATAGTAAATTGGTGAAATTGAAGCTGATTATGCAGTTCCAGCCATCCTAGCTGTTTTAGATTATGACAATGGTGGGTTCTAAAAGGGGAGCTAGTGGCAAATTTGTCAATGTTATTATAGGAGGTTGCCGGTTTGTTGAGGTTGTTTTGGGACAGATTGGTATAACTGGGTGAGGCATAGAGGAGAGTGGAGCTAAGATCGGTTTGGGCAATAGTAGTTCTAGCTATTGGAGTAAGGAAGGGTTTCATTTTGCAAAGGGAGCCTAGTTTTCTGTTAACTGATTTTATTGTAGTGTTGATATGTGTGTCAAAGTTCAGGTTGTGGTCAATTATTACTCCTAAGAGTTTGGTTGTTGGGATGGGAGATATGACAGTTCCATCATTAGATATGAGTGTGAAGTCTATTGGGGAGGACTTTTGTGTAAAAGTGAAGAGCAGTAATTTTATTTTTTGGGGATTCAGGAGGAGGCAGCACTGTAGGAACCAGTTTTCTACTATATTAAACACTATTTGGGTGAGGGACTGGAGTTTAGATGAAGTGTCAGAACATAATGTAGAATCATCTGTATATTGTATGCAGGTAGCTTGAGGAATTATTATATTTAGATGTTGATAAAAATTGAGAATAGGAGATGGCCCAAAATAGAGCCTCGATGGACACCAAGGGTAATAGGGAGATGTGTGGATAGATTATTTTCCCAAAGCACAGTCTGTTGCCTATTTTCTAAGTAGGACTTGAACCATTGTAATGCCTGTGTATCTAATGAGAGGGATTTAAGTATATTTATAAGAAGCTGATGGTTAACCATATTGAAGGCTTTTGAGAGGTCAATAAAGAGTGCAGAGGATAGAGTATTGTTATTACGATATTTGTTAATGCAGTCAGAAAAGGATAGGAGGGCAGTGGTAGTGATATGGAATGGTCTAAAACCATACTGATAGTTAGCTAGTAAGTTGTTTTGGAGTAGGTGATCAAGTAGTTGACGGTGGATGCATTTTTCCATGATTTTTGCTAAAGGAGAGAGTAAGGCTATTGGGTGAAAGTTTGAGAGTTCAGTTGAGTTACCGCCCTTATGTAGTGGGATAATATGGGATATTTTTCAGATAGATGGGATGGTTCCTTCAGTGATGGATCTATTTATTAGGATGGAAATGGGATAGGCTAGATCTTTTGCTGCTATTTGCAGATATTCAGCTGGAAGAAGATCAGCAGAGGGAGTGCATGGCTTGAGTTTTTGAAGAAGGGTGCAGATGAGGGATGTTGGAACTAATTGTAAATGGAATGAGGGAATTAAGCTAGTTGTGGTGGAAGGCAAGCTTGTGTTAACAGGAGGTAGAGAATTAGCTAGAGATTGGACAGTATCAGTAAAGAAGGCATTAAAGGCATCTTCGATATGCTTGGGATTGTCGTAGGTGGTGCCTGATGGAGTTGGTGTTTTGGAGTGCCCTGGATGTAGGAGTCTATTAATACCTGTCCAGAACTTTTGTTGTTTGTGTTGGTGAGTTTGTTGGAGTTGAAAGTAAAAGTTTTTTTTTATCAAGAAGCATTGATTTTTTAGTAGCATTTCTCAGTTGCCTAAATTTCTGATGATCTATTGGGTTTTTAGTAGTTCTCCATTTGGCCCAGCTTTTATTTCTTAGTAGGATTTTTTGCCTTGTCTCTTTTGTGAGCCAAATGAGTAGTTTTAGTCCTATTTCTAATAGAGCGAGTAGGGCATGATAGTCCAGGATTTGTAAAAATTGCTGTTAAAGTAAGTCACTGCTTCCTCTAGTTGGAGGTGTTTTAGGGGTGACCAGTCACATGCCTTAAGTTCAGTTTGGAAGCTTTCTGGGTTAAAATTTCTGTTGTACTGAGTAGTTCTGCAAATGGTAGGGTTGGGAATATTGATCTTTTGTCTAATAATATAGGTTAGTGAGTGGTCACTAATATCATCAGGAAGGGTACCTGCTTTATATGTAAGGGGATGAATGTTTATTAGGATCCAGTCTAAGGTGCTTTCTTTATTGTTGGATTTAGGGATTCTGGTGGGAGTGGTAATAGTTTGGGAAAAAACATATAGGTTTATATGGGTAGTTGGCTTGGTTGAAGTACAGCTATTCCAGTCTATATTAAAGTTGCCCAGCACTATGGTTTCTTGAGGGTAGCAGGTCGAGAGCCAGCTAAGAATATTTTCAAGGGTGTTGATATTATTCCTAGGGGGAAGGTAGGCGCATATTATATAGATGGATTTGCAGGTATTGATCTGAAGTTTAGAGATAAGAATTTCAGTGTTACTATGTGAAGGTAATTACACATCTAATGGAGTAAGTTGTAGCCCCGATTTGTATAATACTGCCACCCGTCCACCCTTTTTGGTTTTGCAGTGTATTCTCAAAATATTGTATCCAGGTGGGGCAATTTCTTTGTCCTGGGTAGCAGGTTTTAGCCATGTTTCGGGTTAGACATAGGATATCAAAATAATGTACATCTAAGAGAGCATGAAGTTGGGCAATTTTATTGTTTTAGCTCTGTATGTTGAGGTGTGCTATAAAGAGAGAATTAGGAGTCCTTGTGGAGGTGTAAGAGGTAGAGGGATTAGGTCTATGGGGGCCAGTGGTGACATTATTGTTTGAGCGAGGGTTGGGATGGATGTCACCATCTAGTAGGGGGTGTGGTGATATTATTGTCTGAGCGAGGGTTGGGATGGATGTCACCATCTAGTAGGGGGTGTTGTTTGAGTCTATGTGTGAGCTTTAGGAATTTACAGAAAATGTTTGGAGATTTCCTGGCATGGAGGTAAGTAATGTGGGCTAGTCTATGATACTTTGGAAGTATGTAGATGGATGTAGATGTTATGTTTATATGGTTTTGGGAAGCTGCCTAAGTTGGTGGGAAAGTTTGCTTAAAGGGATGGTGAAATTCAGTGTAGGTGAGGTGTTCATAGGCGGTTAGGACATAGGGTACAGATAGAAAAGGTAGAAGTGCATATAAGAGCAATAGTTTTATGTGTATTGACAGGTATTATGGGCATTGTAAGGGGGAAATTATAAGTTTCTAAAAGGTGGAAGGGATTGGTAAAGAGGAAGGTAGGAGAGAAGTCCTAACTAGTGTAATAGTACTTTAATGAGTAGCAGCATGTAATTGGATGATTGTTACTTTGTACTTTAATGAGTAGCAGTTTGCAATTGGATATTTAGGAAAGGGGTGTGGTTCTGGAGGTATAAGGGTAGGTGGGATATGGGGGTAGGGAATGGGAGCAGAGTGAGCCTGCAGAGCGAACAGAGCAGGTAGAGCCAAGAAGGAAAGGAAGAAGACAGGTAGTGAGGAAAACAATCAATGAAAGTGGAAGGTAAGTTCCAAAGTAAGGTATACAAGGAGGTAAGGGACTTTCTAGTGGTAAACAGGGAGAGATGATTAAAGTGGTTCAGAGAGAATAGGGATGGATAAAGGTGTAGTCAGATGCAGAAAAAAACTTGGTTGAAAGACTTAGTTTCTAATAGCAAAAGAACTGATAGATAATAGTGGTCTTATGCTTCCCCCTAGTGGTCAATCCCTATAATATCATTAGTAATATCACAAAGGGAGATCATGAGAGCTGTAGGGGAAAGGAGAGAATAAAAAGCAGGAGGAGAGAGTCTAGAGGCTAGGCTAATTGTAGATGTAGGGGATACAGAGTAGGAGACTATGGCTGCTGGTTGTCCTGGCCTGGAGCACACACTGAAACCAATTATCAGGAATTAGTTACAATTGTAGGAGGTGAGGAGCAGGTTGCACATACTTTACTGTATTATTCTTGCTTCCTTAAGTCAGTACAGCACAGCGGAAGAAATAGGCTCTTTTTCCTGCCCTGGGATGAGGTGGCAGACTCTGTTTTTGATGTCTGTTATTTTTCCTAGATCTTGGGCAGCCAGAAGGACACAATAACTGGGGAGGTTTACACTGGCAAGATAGTGACAAGCTTAGAGAGAATACAGAGAGAGGAAAATGTCAAGGCATAAACAATGCAGAGACAAGCAAATAGAAGCTACCAACAGCTCTACCAAAGCACAGCTATAAATAAATAATGTAGGCTAATACTATCAAAATAAAGGAAAAAGAAAACAGCTAGCATTACATGGGAATCAAACAAAACGCAGTCCTAAATCTGTTCACAAACCAGTTAATGAGCTTAGCTTATAAACACTGGCAATTGCACTTAACTGTGACACTCAGATATAAAAATGAAAAAAATTATTGAAAACCAGGGCTCAATCCACGAGATTAAGCAAAAAGCTAACTTGAAAACAGTGAAACAGTGCTTAATCCACGAAAATAAGCAAAACGCTAACTTGTGTACTTGCTCTGCTGACCTTCAGTATTGGTGCTGAAACTGCTACATATCCTGAGGGTTTAAAAGCTAGGAACGAAATTTCCTAGCCTAGAATTAGGTAGTACAAATAGCTGTGGGGGGGGGGGGACTGTTTGCCTTTGATGTGCCTGGCAAGCCTTTGCTCTTTGTAATTTAAAGGGCACGAGAAGGAAACAAGATGCAAGCTAGAATGATCTTCTTCTGGCTTTTTTCCCAGTTAGGGGTCGCCACAGTGGATCACCTGTCCGCTCATGATTGGCAGTGGAGTTTTACGGTGTTGAGTTGCCAGCCTGGCTCACAACCTTTCACAGAAGGCACACACTTGCACGCACTCACACCTAGGGCCAAGTAAACTCATTGCTTGCGTAGGGTTCTGTTTGCTGCATGAAGGTTTGAGCTTAATAGCAAGTTGTAATCTTTTCACATTGCCAGGTGCAGGTGTGAAAAACAAAAGCAAGCTGAAACCTTTAAACTGGGTAATAGAAATTCCAGGGTGCTAGCAGAAACTGCATTACTCTTCAGCGCTCATGCAACAGTAAAAAACCCGCAAATTATTTAAACTGATGCTAGCGGGTGAATTGAAGAGTATCTGGTATACTAATACAGGTTGTAGGTACTAAAATGGTCAAATTATCATTACAAACCCTCAGAATATGCACTAGAATGTGTTACAGTTCAAAACACTTTGCTTATCAAACACTTTGCACAGAGTTCCTCTATTTCAAGTAAAGAAAAGGCAGAACGGTAGCTACTACAACTTATTGTGAATGCAATGCAACAGACACAATTAGGCTCAGAAACAAAAATAATAGAAGGAATCAATTATTACAATTAAATACAAAAGCAGAAGAATTGATTCCAAAAACTTACTGTGAATGCTACAGCCAGGGATACACAGCAGCCGGGAGTGGAGGTAGGGATTTAAAGATGGCTCTCTGAGGGATAGGATGCATTTATAAGTTTAGGAGCAAGAGCGGATGTAGAAAGAGGGGGAGGAGGGGTAAGGTAGGTGTGCACATGCAGGTACAGAGTGGAAAGGGGAGGGGAGTAAGGTAGGGGTGTGTGTGTGTGTGGGGGGGGGGGTTGAGTGGAAAGGCAGGCACAGGGAAAACGTGGAAGGTAAGTTCCAAAGTAAGGTATGCAAGGATGTAAGGGACTTTCTAGTTTTAAAAAGGGAGAGATGATTAGAGTGGTTCAGAGAGAATAGGGATGGATAAAGGTGGAGTCAGATGCAGGAAAAAACTGGTCGAAAGACTTAGTTTCTAATAGCAAAAGAACTGATAGATTTAATGAAGTAATAATTTTTTTTCATAAAGTTAGTATAAAACCTAAATTAAATCCTTGCTACAAGATGATTGTAACATATACATGGGTTACTAAGACACTTTCCACCATATTGGTTATCTATATAATATTACGACATGAAAAACCACCAATCTTTGAACTTCCTATATTTGCCTGCATAAGTGACAACCCAGTGTACATAGTTGTAAATAGTTGCCTGTAAGGCTCAAACCATATGTGCATAATAATTTTTGCTGACTAAACAACATTGTTCATTATTAAAATGTCGATTATAATGACCAGTTTATCTGTTTTCTGGCAAATTATATGTAATATAATGTATATTTTTAGTTTTGTAAGGCTTGTTCAAACTTTTATTTAAAACGACAGAGTCAGATTGCATGCATGCCTTGTTACTTTAAAGCATTACACTCTTGCAATTTTTTATGTAATTACTCATTGGTACATCCTCTAATTTGTGATGTAATATTTCACTGTGGACAATGTAATTTTGTGGAAATTCTAATAAAAATCATATTTGAAAAAAAAACAAGAACTGATAGATAATAGTGGTCTTATACTGCCCTCTAGTGGTCAATCCCTATACTATCATTAGTGATATCACAAAGGGAGATCAAGAGAGCTGTAGGGAAAAAGTAGGGCGGGAGAGTCTAGAGGCTAGGCTAATGGTAGATTTAGGGGATACATAGTAGGAGACCATGGCTGCTGGTTGTCCTGGCAGGGAGCGCACACTGAAGCCAATTATCAAGAATTAGTTACAGTTGTAGGAGGTGAGGAGCAGGTTGTACATACTTTACTCTACTAGTCTTGCTTCCTTAAGTCAGTACAGCACAGCAGAAGAAATAGGCTCTTTTCCTGCACTGGGATGAGGTGGCAAACTCTGTTTTTGATGTCTGTTATTTCTCTAGATCTTGGGCAGCCAGAAGGACACGATAACTGGGGAGGTTTACACTGGCAGGATAGTGACAAGTCCAAACGCTACAGCCAGGGATGCACAGGTGATGACATAGTGGGTACAGTTCTCTTGAACTGACTGGTGGCAGGGTGTCTGTTTGGGTTATAGTGTATGTTGTAGGCAGTAATGATATGAGAAAGGGATAGCAGATTACATATTTTCAGACATTAAAGGAGTGAAGTGACACACAGATGTTCTTCGTCTCCCATTGCTGCAGTCCTGACATAAGGGTATTCCGCTGCCCACCATCGGCCCGAATACCAAAGGGCTAGAACCGGCATCGGTCATCGGCGCTCGAGACTGACATCAGTACGTGTCAGTACAAATGCGCATGACCGACGCCATAACCTCAGTCTTTCTTGCCGCATGGTCCCTAAGCAGAAGCAGCATTTGCAAGTGCCGTTCGGAGTCCTGGAATTGTCGGTTTTCGAGTTTCAGACCGGAGACCAAGTTGGGCTAAGTACCCCTTTGGGGACATTTTTGTCTTTTTCTTGCCTCAGTATTGACAGATGTCAGAAAAAGTTAATAACTGTATTTCTTGTGGGAAACAGATTCCTCATAGGGATTACCATTCACTCTGCATTCCTTGTTTAGGGCCTGAGCATGACATTGTTGGGTGTCGCTTTTGTGCTACTTTTAACAAACGTACTATTAAACGTCGGTTAGACTGTGCTAGGTTAGTGTTTGGTAAACGTTGTAATTATAACATGCCGTCGGATTCTCCGACGACTGGTTCTTCTAAGAAACGCAAAGAAAAGTCTTTGCGGTCCAAACAGGATGAGGCGGCCACTCCGGACGCCGGTTCTGTAGTACCACTGGCTACTTCAGCGGCTCCTTCTGAAAGTTTACCTGAGTCTCAAGGGGAGCCTTTGTTACTGCAGGAAGTGGCTTCTCCTGTGTTAGGCCAGGCTGAGGGTGCTTCTCTGATGTCAGTGGTTCCCTCCCCTCATAGGGTAGTTAGGCCTCCTCCTTCTCATAGCAAAGCCCATTCTAAGTCTAAGTCTGCCCCTGTTGGTGCGTGTCCCCAGGGTCCAGCTCCTAGGAAGCACATGTAAAAGATGGCTGAAGATTTGATTACTTTAATTAGGGGTTCTATGCCCCCCCCTGCGAAGAGGCCCAGGGTAGAGCCAGAGTTGGAGGGTTTGGTTCAGTCTTCCAATGAGTCAGATTCCTCTGTAGAAGAACTTCAGGATTTCCCTCCCTATTCTGATTCGGAGGCTGAGGACTCTACTCCCTCTGCATCCCCTCCAGAAGATTTTTCTTTCTCTGAGACTTTGCATTCCATGAGGGAACATTTCAAATGGGAGGGCCAGGATTATTCTGATTCCCATAAAAGACTGAGAGAATTCTTGTTTTTGCCTCAGCATAGGCCCTTGGCTATTCCCCCTGTACTGGATGTTGTTCAGGATGTGTTTTCTGAGGCTGCCCTTAACCCAGATTCCCTGCCTCCTGCCCCGGTTAAACCAGACAGATACTACAGGGTTCCGGAAGCTCACAAGTACTTATATAAGAGTCCTAGGGCTGATCCAGAAACTATTACTCAAGGCCCCAAAGGGGTTAGGGCTTCTGTGGTTAAGAATCCAGTTCCTCTGGACAAGGATGCTAGGGCCCTGGATAGGTGGGGTAAAAACTGTATACCTCTTCTACTTTGGCTATGAGAGCTTTAAATTGTCAGTTTCATATGCTTCGTATCAGAATTATTTGCTGGGCCAATTGAAATGTAAAGTAGATGCTTTAGCTGAAGGTATTGAATGTAAGGAGCTTCAGGATTTAGTGCATGCTTCAGACCAAGTTGGTAAGCATTCTTTGCAGTGTGGTTTTGATGCTTTACAGGCTTCTTCCAGGGTGGCTGCTACTAGTTCAGTCATTCGTAGGCATGCTTGGCTTAAAGATCAGACCTTGTCAGAGCATGTTAAGGCTCGAATTATGGATGCTCCTCTACAATCTGATGTTCTTTTGGTCCTCCAGTAGAGTCAGTTTTGAAAAAGATGGAGGAGAAAGCTAAATCTATGCAGACAGTTAAGGATTTTTTACAGGTTCAGCCCCCTAAGTTCAGTAGGAATTGGCCTGCTAAGGGTTGGTCTTTCCCCTCTTCGGATTATCAGTCTAGGGGCAGGTCGAGGCGAGGTAGGGGTAGGGCTTCCTTTCAGGGCCCTGTTACTTCTAGGTCTTTGAGTTCTTCTACCCCTTCTGCTGGGGAGGGCAGGGGTCAGTCCTTTCGGAAACAGACCCAATGACCCGTGTCTTCAGCTGCCGGACTCTGCCTTGCTGGCAGCCCCTCTGGGAGGAAAACTGAGATTTTTCAAAAGGAATTGGCATTTGGTTACTCAAGACAAATGGGTTTTGGACATAATAAATCGAGGCTACAAATTTTATTTTCACACATTCCCTCCTTTCAAAGCTATGCCGGATGTGCCTCGTCAGCAAAAACTGGAAGCGCAGACTCAAATTTCTTCTCTGCTTCAGTTGGAAGCAATACAGGAAGTACCTTCTGCAGACAGAGGCACGGGGTTTTATTCCCGTCTTTTCTTAGTGCCAAAGAAAGGAAATACTTGGAGACCAATTCTGGACTTGTCCATTCTAAATACCTTTCTGGAAATTCCAAAATTCAAGATGTTAACACTGCAACAACTGTTACCTATGCTGGGCAAAGATCACTGGATGGTGACTGTGGATCTCAAAGAGGCCTATCTTCACATTCCTATCAGGCCCAGTTGCAGGAAATTCCTGAGGTTTCGGAATGGGAATTTGCATTATCAGTTCTCTGCATTGCTCTTTGGCTTGTCTACTGCACCCAGGGTATTCACGAAAGTCCTGGCTCCAGTAATAGCTTTTCTCAGGCTAGCAGGAATTCAAATTTATCCTTATCTGGACGACTGTTTGATTCTGGCTCAAGGCAAGCACAAACTTCTTCAACATCTGCAGTACGTAATGACAGTTTTCAGATGCCTAGGGTATTCTGTGAACGAAATAAAGTCCAGTCTAGTACCCTCACAAGAGATGTGTTTTCTGGGTGTGAAACTGAATACAGCTGCTCAGATGGCATTTCTTACCCCGGACAAACAAAGGAATCTTCACCTATACTTCCAGCAGCTATCAGTAATGTCCAGGCTGACTGCAAGGACAGTCCTTCAAGCCTTGGGGTTCATGGCATCTTGCATTCTAGTACTTCCCAATGCCAAACTGCATATGAGGAAGCTACAATGGTATCTCAAGAACGTTTGGACTCAACACTGCCACGATTTGGACACTGTCATTCGGATCCTACCTTGCATTCAGAGAGAATTTCTGTGGTGGGCTCAGGAATGTCACCTAAACAAGGGGCACTCTGTGACCCAACCAGAGGCAAGTCAGATATTAATGACAGACGCCTCGGAGTCAGCCTGGGGAGCTCATTTCAGAGGAAAATGGATTCAAGACCTTTGGGCCCCAGAGCTACTTCACTTGCATATCAACATGAAAGAGATGCTGGCAGTTCAATTTGCCTTGGAGGGATTCAAAAGCCTACTTCAACCAGGACTGGTGTTGATTCGAACAGACAACACGACGGTCATGTGGTACATCAACAAGCAAGGGGGAACTCATTCTTACCCTCTTTGCAGACAAGCAATGCTGTTGTGGGAAACTGCTTTGAATCTGCACATCACTCTTCGAGCACAGTTTCTGCCAGGAGCACAAAATTCTTTAGCAGATGTTCTGAGCAGACAGATTGTGGATCCTCACGAATGGAAATTGGACCCTCGGGTATTTCTTCAGTTGACAATGGCTTGGGGAACTCCAGACATAGGTCTGTTTGCTTCTCCTCTGAATTTCCAACTGCCACTGTTTTGCACAAGGCTATTTCATCCGAAAGCCTGGAAAATAGATGCACTATCCTTCAGTTGGAGCAACCTTCACGTGTATGCTTTTCCTCCTTTGCCTCTTCTTCCACAGGTGCTGTTGAAAGTCAGGAGGGACAAGCCTTGCATGATCCTTATAGCACCAGATTGGCCTCGTCAGCATTGGTACCCTCTGTTGAGGAGCTTGATTCATGTACCACCTTGGCCATTGCCACAGATTCCTCATTTATTGTCTCAGGAGAACAATCATTTTCTCAATGTCAGGGTGCACTCCCTGCCTGACAGCCTGGCGCATTCTGTTTTAGAGAAGGAGGACCTTCAGCTCCCTCAACAAGTTTTGGATGTTATTTTGGAAGCCAGGCGTCCTAGTACTAGAAAAGTTTATGCTGGTAAATGGAAGAGATTTTTTCTTTGGAGTTCAGCTAAAGGCTTTGATGTCGAATTGCCTAATTTGAGTTGTACATTGCAATATTTGACTGTTTTATTGGACAACGGTTTGTCCTTCTCTTCTGTAAAAGTGCATGCTGCAGCTATTTCTGCTCACTATGATTGTGACCCTCCTTTATTTTCACATCCATTGGTTAAACAGTTTCTTAGAGGGGCAAAGAATATCAGACCCCCACGGAGAGCTCCTACTCCTACCTGGGATCTTAATTTTGTTTTGGAAAAGCTGACTCTGCCTCCTTTTGAACCTGCAGCTACAGCTGCCTTGCAGTTCTTGTCTTGGAAGACTGTTTTTTTGTTGGCTATTACTTCTGCTAGAAGGGTATCTGAATTACAGGCCCTCATGGCAGTGGAACCTTTTCTGATTTTTCACAATGACAGGGTTTCCTTACGTGCTAATCCTACTTTTCTGCCTAAAGTGATTTCTAATGTGGCATTGAACCAGTCTATACATTTGCCTACTTTTTATGCTAACCCCCAAAATGACGGGGAAAAAGTTTTGCATTCTTTGGATGTACATAGGCAGTTGAGGTATTATTTGAGCAGAGCCAATGAGTTCAGGAGTTCTCAACAATTATTTGTTTCTTTTGCTTTGACTTCACGAGGGAAAGCTGTCTCGAAACAAACTATTTCCAAGTGGATTAGCCATTGTATTGCTTTTTGTTACTCTCATCATGGTAAGGATGTTCCAGCTGGGATCAGGTCTCATTCTACTAGGGCTACGGCCACTTCTACTGCTTTTTGAGAGGGGTAGCTACTAAAGACATTCTAGAAGCAGCTACTTGGAGTTCTGTACATACCTTTACAAAGCATTATCATTTACCTCTTTATTCTAGGTCTAGGGCTGGGTTTGCCACTGCAATCTTACAGGGCATGTCAGCAGCTCCTACTGCTATTTAGTTGACCAGCCTCCCTTTTTTCCGTTGCTCTGGGATTCTACCCTTATGTCAGGACTGCAGCAATGGGAGACGAAGAACATAGTACAGTTTTGTACCTACCATAAATGTAGATGTTCGAGGATCTCCATTGCTGCAGTCCAATTTTCCCTCCCTCCTTCCCCCTTTTTCTTTTTAGGTTGAGGTTTGGGTGGTGTTTTTTGCATTCTGACGTCTGAGGCAAGAAAGTCTGAGGTTATGGTGTCGGTCATGCGCATTTGTACTGACACATACTGATGTCAGTCTCGAGCGCCGATGACCGACGCCGGTTCTAGCCCTTTGGTATTCAGGCCGATGGTGGGCAGCGGAATACCCTTATGTCAGGACTGCAGCAATGGAGATCCTCGAACATCTACATTTATGGTAGGTACAAAACTGTACTTTATGTGTTCACTTAATGTGGTTACTTGTAAACTTTGCAGTTTTATTATATTGGTAATTTGTATTTATTATAAGATTTCTCCAGTTTAGCTAGCTGAAAGGATTGTAGGTTAATGATAACTGATGGGGTTACAGGAGACTAGAGAGTAGTTAGGTTTGAGATATAGTCTTATGTGCACATTCTGTTAGAAATGGTTTCACTTTGTAAAGAACTCCTAGTTTATGGTTAGATTTTTTAACTGGATGTTGGATGTGACGATCAAATCTTAATCTATGGTCTTTTATTCCCAGTATTTTTGCATTTTTTATTAACTCAGTTCAAAAATTACTGACGGATAATATTGTTAAGTCACAATAATTTGATTATTGGGTTGGGGGAGAAAGTACCATTAGTATAGTTTTAGCTGGCTTTGGGAGTACTCTAGATTGCTCCAGATGTTTTTGATTTTTCCAATGGACTATTGTAGGTCATCTTACAGCTGTTTGATGAAAGAATCAATATATATTACTGTCAAATCATCTCATCTGCATATTGGATTCGATTTGCTGGTAAAAGACAGTATGCATTTTATTTACAAATATATTAAAGAATAAAAGTTCTAATACTGATCTTTCTGACACAGTTAATGTTACTTTTTTGTGGATATGACAGTTCATCAGCACAGCATACATACTGTATGTATGTATTGCATGCCTAAGGTAACACGAGTCTATAAAACTGTATCAAATGTTTTGAACAGTTCTTAAAATAGGAAAGTAACCATTTCACCTTGAGATTTTCATGAATATAGTTTATGAAAGTTAGTAATACTGTTTCTGTGCTATGACCTGGCCTAAACTCCAGATGTGTGGTAGAAAGTAATTTGCTCACTCTTAGACAGTTGATCAACTGTATATGAACACATTTTTTTAAGTATTTTAGGCAGAATGTACAGCATTTCTATAGGTTTATAGGTTGCTAGTTTATATGATTTGCCACCTTTATATGAGGGAATAACACTGGATAGTTTCCAGACTGTGGGAATTATTCCTTCATGGATAGAGCAATTTATACATAAGGACACTGGGTATGCGATGGCTTCTGCAGCTATTTTGAGATATTCTATTTTGTAAGTTATTATCTAGAAGAGAAATGGGTTTAGGTTTTCAAATAAGTTTTTTATCGTGGTGGTAGGAGTTGTTAAGTTAGAGGGTAGCAGTCACTGCCCATGTTACTTACTGATGTGTTGTGTGGATTGGATGTATTAACATTTATGTAATAAGAGTTAAACATGCAGTGTTATAGTTTGTTTGATCTGGGAAAGAGATGGTTATGATTTTTTCCAGGTTGTACAGCTTTACTGACTGTTAACCAAATTTGTTTTGGTTATTTTACAGTTGTTTTCTTGTAGACTACTATAGCACTTTTGGTCAGCCTTTACGATGGTATTCATGGTTAGGTTTTGTAAGTGCTGATATTGTTGCAGGTTGCTTTTTCTTAATGCCAGTTTTTCCATGCTTTATTCTTTTATGCATTAGTTGTTTATATCTGGCATAAGCCATGGTACCGTTTTTTATTTGATTTGATTTGTTTTCCTGCACTGATGTGATAGGCAGTTTAAATAAACAGGGAGGTTTTCTTGAAGTGAACTCCTGAATCATCTAAAGACACAGTTTTCAATGGTCCCCAGTTGTTTTACTTAAGGATATACATGAAGGTTTCCTTATTGGATTTTCCTGCATTCCTGAGAACGTTATCTTAGATATTTCTATATGTTCTGTTTTTTTTTCCATAAGGGAAAAGCAAGTGATGATCACCAGTGATGTCAGGTACATGAGAAATTTTGTTGGGGTATGTTGTTAGTATCCATTCCAAAATGTTTTTTTTTTTACTAGTTTTATCTGTTCTGTTGATAAAATGTATTAATTGTGGTAATGTAGGCAGACTGAAAGAAGAGTTAATAGTTTTGTAAGTTCACTCAGGACAATCAATATTAAGGTCACCTAAGATTGTTGTTTCAAGTAATATGTTCATAGTTATCCATAATAATTTGCCTTGAGAAGCTGATCTAGCTGCACTAGGGGCTATATGCAACATTGCTATACATACTGATTTATTAAGTTAATTTTAAGTGTAGCTTCAATGCCTTTAATGTTTAGCATTTATTGGGGGTAAATGACAAGGTTAAAAACATTTGGGCATGCAATGGCTACACCAACAGCTCTTTTATTAGTACCACCATTATGGATAAAGTCATAGCCAGGAGGCAGTATTTCTCCATCTTACATGTCTGAGTTTCCAATTATCTTTTACAATGTTACAACAGTGTTTTGAAAACTATCAATACTATGAAGCACACATCAAACTCCATATATGTCAATTTAATTTTGTAAAAAAGAAGAGTTGTGATTATATTTCCATCACGTAAAATAGGCCCAAATGTAATTTAGCCTATTACTTCATTAGCAATCTTGTCATAAAAGCTAGTTGTGTTAGATAAGTACATGCAGAAATATGCTCCTTAATTTCATTAAATCATTGGAAAAATCAGCAGCAGCAACAGTAATGTTAACTTTCAAAGTCTTGCTATACGGGCAGCTGCAGTGGTGGAGTGGTTAGCATTGCCAGCTCACAGCAAGAGGATCTCCAGTTCGATCCTCGGCTGGGGTGCCTTTTGTGCAGAGTCTGCATGTCCTCCCTGTGGTCGTGTGGGTTTCCTCCAGGTGCTCTGGTTTCCTCCCACATCTCAAAGACATGCTGTAGGTGGATTGGACACTTTAAATTGGCCCTAGGTGTGAGTGTGTGTGCCTTCTGTGGAAGGTTGGGTGCCGGGCTGGCAACTCGACAACATAAAAAAAAAAACTCCACTGCCAATCATGAGTGGACAGGTGATCTGGTGTGGCAACCCCTAAGTGGGAAAAGCCGAAAGAAGGAGATAACAGTTTCTTTACTGTGCACCATGTATAACTCGTTATTAAAACAGTATGTTTCCTGTGCACCTTGAAAGAAAACTTCTCTTGTGTCTCTATTTAATCTCTAATGAATGTTTAGAAATTCCTACTAACTTTCAAAGCTTGAAGACAAATTTCAGAAATCAGTTGTAATATTAAGTTCATCAACAAAATGTTGACATTATCTTCATTGTCTTGACAAATAAATATTAGCTCATCTATATAGTGACCATAACATTTTGCTTTCAGAAAAGAAGCTGCATTATAAAAATGTATCCTCCCAGTCTGTAAAAAAATGCCATTTGCATGCTAAGAGGAGATAAGCTTGTTAGCAAAAACCCTCTTGCAGGGTTAATAAAACTGAGACCCCATCATTCACCCTGGATGGAAGTATTGCCCTAGCAATGCTAAGCCTTGCTCCCTTGGCTAGATACCTTGAGATGTACCCTTCAAGGTCACTTTGGAAAGGGTCACTGGAACAAGAAATTACATTTTTATGTAGCCGCAGTCATATTAGTGCAGCAAGTGTCTTCACACTATCCTCTCCCCATTGAAGACTTATGGCAGCCCCATTCATAGTTACTGGTATTTGGCAGCAAAGGGCTGCCATACAGAAAGCATTTTCATGTACCATCTGCATTTATTCTTCTTAATGAGAAATTCACAGTAACTTGGCCATGTTTTAGTGTGCATGTTAGCTTACTGTCAGCAATTGCTAATCTTCACAGTCTCTTTTTATTTTTTTTTTCCCCGCCTTCCCACATTACCCTTGTATACTCCTCTCCCTGTAAGCTGAAATCTATAGCTTCAGTTCATACGCCTTGTCCACAAACCCAGTCTCATACATTAACTCCTTGATTAGTCTTTTAATACTTCTGTCTTTCTTGGGCTTTCTCTTTTTCATCTCTCGATTCCCCCAATTGTGTGTACTACCTTATATGTCCTGTACTTTGCCTTTGTTGCACTGTCTTGCATGTACTATTCCTATCTGTATCAAACTATAGATTGTGTTATATGATTGTGCAATTATGTAACATGCTCATATATAACTATGATTGTATAACATAACATTTTTTCCAACAAATATAATGTTTATAGAGTCACATGGCAATTCTGTAGACCGCAGTGGTGCAGAGGTTAGCATTGTTGCCTCAGAGCAAGAGGCTCTCCGGTTCAATTCTTAGATGGAGCACTTATTGTGTAGAGTCTGCATGTCCTCCCCATGGCTGAGTGGATTTAAAGACATGCAGGTAGGTGCATGAGTGTGTGGGTGTGCCTTCTTTGAAGGTTGGGTGCCGTAAAAATTCACTGCCAGTCATTAGCGGACCAGAGTTCCGCTGTGGCGACCCTAACCGGAAAAAGCCGAAAGAAAGACAGATTCACATGGCAATTCCATCTTTGACCTGTTAAACGTATTATGTTGTGTTCTGTTTCTCTCTTCACATCTTTGTATACCCTGTTAATCATGGAGCTTTTCTCACCAGGCCTCCACTGAAAAGGGACACTTTTTGGACTTTCTCAGTAAACAAATGTCAAATAAATAAATACTATTCATTCACCAGAGCATCTTCCAAATTCATTAATAAATGGACTTTTGGCAGATTGCCTTTAAAGCCATTCAACCCTGGTACTTTATTTTGTTTCAAGCCCAGAAATATGTGACCTTTTTTTCTTGAAATTTAGGTAAACTACTAGAAGGAGGTTTGAGGAACTTTTGGGTTTTCTGACTGAAAAGGAACTAAGAAAAGAAAAACTGCAGATACTTTATAAGTAAAATATTCTGGCAAGCATATAGAAAAAGACAAGGCAGAAGAAAAAAAGTGAAAAAATCTATGAAAGTAATAGAGGCTGGATCAGAAAATCAAGTGTGTATTCTTCAAGCAGCCTAGAAGTTATATTATATTTCCATTGGTGCAAAAAGTCTGCAAACAGAATTAGAATGCCTTCCAAATGTTAAATGATAAAGAAATACATACCCTGGCAAAACTAGGGCACTGACAAAAGTTGTGAAGTCCTAAAATATCCATTACATATGTTGGCCTTTTCTGCTGTACATATAAACATTTCTGCTGTGAAGAAACCTTTTCTTTTTATAAAATCATTAGACAGATGTATGCCACAACAAAAATGTGGCTTTATTTTCTGAATCAAAATATATTCGAGATGTCTGCTTATTAAATGAAAACAATTAATTGTAATATAATACATGCAAACAGCAAATCAAAAGATTGTGGTGAGACTCTTAGTAACAAATTTGATTTACAGATTGCATGAAAATGTTTCAATTGTTTTGTAAACCATTGTCTTTGCACTAGTCAGTGTTTACAGTTCAGCTCAAAACAAAGTCTCATTGGATCTATTCCAGATGATCAACCACCCAAATGCTTAAGCTGCAGAACATCGATCAGAGAAGATCAAAACTGCAAAAGGTCAAATAGGATCAAAACACTCCAACATTGTTTATGCAGGGGGAAGTTCCCTGGATCCCCAAACCACCTGCAAATTATCTATTCCAAGTCCAATACTGAATTACAGTTAGGAAAGGGAAAAGCCCCACTAAACTCTTTACGATGGTTTTGGAAACCAGCTACAGGCATTTTCAAACTTTTTCAGCTACAATCTTCTGCAATCAATTTTCTGCAAGCTGAGTATTTGAGTGGTTGATCATCTGAAATAGACCCAGCTCATCACAGACTATTCTATTTCATACATGCACTGTGACCATTTAGTATCTCACACACACACACACACTCACACGCACGCACGCACACACACACACACACACACACACACACACACACACACACACACACACACACACAAAGTAATATGCATTTACAGCTTGCCACAAGTTTTGCAATCATTAGTAAATGGCAATAAATTTATTTAAGGTAGTGAAACCATTACATTCCTAAAAATATAAAGTCTGCACTAGGAGCCATATGCAACATTGCTATACATACTGATTTTTATAAGTTATGTGTAGCTACTAGGAGGACTTCAATACCATTAATGTTTGGTATTTGTTGGCAAATGTATTTTATCTACTAATAAATTAACATGATCTGTTAATCTGACTGATGCACATATCTTACCCATTTTTGTATATTGTGATGTGAATAATTCTAATGATTTTGATCATTGAAGACAACTGTTCCTTCTAACTTTACTGTGCCTGTTTACTGAAAACAATGGCAGACTTCTCACACAGTGAATAAAGCTCTATAAAGCAAATAAGAGAATATGTGTTAACTTTTCCTTATTACTATTTTCTTGTTTATTTTTATTGTACTATTGTAATCAAAATAATACATACTAGTTTGGGCTGACCATATAGCGTATTCTGAGAGAATAAATGTTATTTTCTACTTGTCTATTTTCAGCTCAACAGACGTCTTGAAATGTCTACCCATACATTCATAGCTATCAATGCCTCCTGCTGGCACACATCATATTGAGACACATCATGCTTAGAGAGTGTTGCTTAGCCTTTGCTCTCCCCCATTTGCCGCCATCATACAGATTGCCAGCACTCTGGAAAAAAGAAATAAGCAAGAATATCAAATTATATACCTGAACAGTTTATGGAAAAATCCAAGTGCTGGTGCTGGATGGATGGAAAGACTCTCCAGATGTAGAGAGACAGTACAAAGGTAATCCATACATACTGCAAAGGGCTTCTTGTACGTCACTTGATACATTGATCACATATTTATATCTCTCTTTGAAACTTCTTTTCATTAGGAAACTGGGGAAGAATTCCAATCAATTAAAGTGTATGCCTCTCTTGGAGATGAGAAGCAGAGAAACACTGAATGGCAAGAACTTGGATAGTGAGTTGCGGAACTGCAAAATGCCAAAGGAGGCTTGAATCATGGTCAAAGCATTAATGTTTAGTACAGGTGTTAAATGAAGATGAATTCTAGTAGCACAAATACCTGCAAAGAACACATTTTCAAAATAGATATGCCTCTAGTGGATAAAATAAAAAATACAGTGCTGAGCAAGCTGAAAGTAGAACTCACTTTATTGAAATCAAATAAATAGAAGTAAGCGCTTTCACTATCTACCTGATTGCTTCATCAGACTATAGTATCATTAGAAAGCACACTATTTAAATACATGAACTAACCAATCAACTACCTCCCTCAATCAAGCTGTAGTAATATAAATCAATCATACAAATTAACATAAAAGTATTTAGAAAATTCTAAAAGTCAGTTTACATTTTTCTATTTAAAATATAAGACGTTATACATGTATATCAAAAAAAGTATTATTAATTAAAACACCACCCAAAAATAGCCCATAGAACATATTATATATATATATATATATATATATATATATATATATATATATATATATATATATATACACTGAAAAAATGTATAAAAAATACATCATATCAAATATTTGAAACGCATATAAAATCTCCTAGAAGATTGTAATATTCACCTAAATGAAAACTTCAGTGTCTAAGTACTCTTGCCTTAAGGAAGGTTTTAAGTGAAACTACACATTGTTAATCCTGGGGGCTTTATCAGCATTAAGATGCAGAATCCACTTCTGTTCTGCTACCTCTGTCCTATTCTTTAGGTCTCCCCCTCTAATCCGTTCTTCGATCACTTCTAATACAAAAAAATCTAAATTCATGTTCTATCCCCTCTGCATTCACATGTTTAGCTAATGCATTAGTGTCCTTTTTATTCTTAATGTCCCTAATGTGTTCCAAAATACATTCTTTCAACATCCTGTTTGTTTTCCCAATATAGAAAATTTTACAGATTTGACAAAAAATAAAATAAACCACATTTTTGGTTTTACAATCTGCATAAAATTCAGTTTCAATTTTAAATTTAAGCTGTGGGTGTACAAACGTGGGTCCAGTATATATATATTTGCAGGCTGTGCAATTTCTACATGTATATGTCCCTAACCTATTAGATAAATTCATCTTCCTAGATATCTGTGATTTATAGCATAGCTGTCTTTTTAATGACTTCTTATTAAAGAAGGAAAAATGAGGTGTAACATCAATCACTTCCTTCAGTTCATCTACAGCTGTAAGAATGTTCAAGTTTCTTTTAATAATGTCACAAAATACATTAACATCATTAGCATATGAAATAGGGACGCTAAGCATATTATTTCTTTCGACACTTTGTTGAGTGTCATTTTGTGCTGCCTGTTTGGAGAAGTATGGTTTACCTTTCCCATATCTTTCCTTGTGTAGATCTCTAATGCAAGCATCTATCTCATGCTTGGAGTATCCACGACTAAGGAATTCCTCCTTGAGGGAATTCATTGCTTTACCCAGTTGTGTCTCATTACTATGAAGTCTCATAATTCTTAAAAACTATCCCCTCATAACATTTCTATTGACATGCTTCGGATGCATACTATTCTTGTGGAGTAAGGAAAAATCTTCCTGCTGGGTTTCCTGTACAAACTGGTTTCCATCCTTTCTAGCTTAGACTTCCTGACTAACACATCTAAAAATTCTATCTGTTCAAATGAGTATTTGTATGTGAACCTCAGAAAGGACATAGTTGTATGCAAGTATTCTACAAACCTGTCTAGCATTTGTATTGAACCTTTCCATAAAAGGAATGTCATCAACAAAACGTGTATACCATATTATGTATTTGCTAAACTCATTACCTTGTATTAAAAATGCAGTTTCCCATTGTACAAGTGCCAGACTTGCGTAGTTATTTGCACAAGCTGTGCCCATAGCTACGCTAATCTTTTGTAGAAAAAATTCTTCCATAAATGTGAAGACATTATTTTTTAGAATAACTTCTAACAGACTGCACAAAAGATTCACTTTCTCATTTGTGAATACTTGTCTTGTATTTAACAAACTTCTGATGTTCTCAATTCCCCATTGATTCGGAATCACTGTAAAGAGAGATGTTATATCTTAGGTTACTAATAGATAGTCTCCTTTCAATGCTATAGCTTTCCCATACAATTTTTGCAAAAAAGGACTTTGTGTCTTTTAAGACTGTCTCACAGGCCTCTAACACAGGATGTAGATTCTTTTCAACAAAATTCGATAGCGATTCTGTCGCTCAACCTTTGCTAAAAACAATAGGTCTCATTGGTGGACATTGCACATTTGTATGCATTTTGGGGAGCCCGTAAACAACAGGGATAAGTGGATATTCTATGTTAAAGTACTCTTCTGATATGGTATGTGTCATGAGCATGTCAAACAGTAAAAATTATATTTTATCTGTTACTCCCTTAACAACAGCCTTGGCAATTCGTAAATATGTTTCTTCATCATTAAGTAATTTCATCATTTGTTCAATGTGTAGTTCCTTGTCCATTACTATAATCCCACCCCCTTTATCTGCTGGCCTTATTTCAATAGAGTGCATATCCTTTAATTCACATAATGCATTGGATTCATCAATACTCAAATTATAAAATGGCAGTAATCTATCTTTTTCAAATACTTTCCTAATCTGTCTTTCACATACAAAAATAAATGTATCTACCATAGGATGTATTTTGGGAAAAAAACATACGCGTTTTTTTTTTATTATTATTTCAGTCTCAGTAGCAACTCCAGTAAACATAGTTTTTAAAGTCAATGTTCTACGAAAAAGTTTTAACTCTTTCAAGATGTCAACCATAACTGTGTTTTCTGCTGGGATAAAGGAAAGGCCTTTCTCCCGCAACAACACTTGTGCTTCAGTTAATAGAATTGAAGAAAGATTTACGACCAAACCTTTTGATGTCTGCTCCTCGTTACCATCATTCCTTGTGTGCTTTCCACACTCTGTAGATGCCGAACCCAGCCTTTTCTTCCTCTGCTCCTCGATCTTTCCTTTATGGGTAGTGCATTCATTAACATAAAGGGAGTCATAGATGTCCCTTCTTTTGTGCTCCCCTTCACGACTTTGGAAAAAGGGGATGTATAAATACCAGACGTTACATTTTCATCTCTTCTATTAGGCAACAATGTTTTAACATGTGCTTTCATATTTCTGCTCTGCTCTGTTGCAACAAGTGATGAAATCTGTGCCTCAGCTAGATCAGGGGTTGTGTTCACTTCCCTAAGTGTTGTAACCTTATTCATTGGACGTTGAATGCTAGCAATCTCAATAGGCGGAGAATTGGTTTGTTGAATGGCCGTATCCATTTCTAAAGCCATAATATGCTGTCTCGGCCAAGAAAAGACCACCCCACTTTGAAAGTCATTCATGTCCCTCTGGAGTTTTTTTATCTTAGCATTTTATAACCGTTATTTTTGTAATGCAAAATATTTTCATGTAGTGTATCAAGTTTGCCATCAATGATGTCAGCTGGATAGTTAGGATACATTTCACCCTGTAGCTCCTTAAGTTCCCTTTGTAACTCTTTCTCCTGAGAAGTAAATAACTCTATCAGTAAATTCATGTAATTATAGCTAACTGGAGGTTGAGCTGTTGCCATTTCTTAAGTATGTCTGGGAAGGTATCGCCATATGTAGGCATATTAAATACCCTTAAACCTCTTGGAACTATTTTGTAGTGCAGAGACACCTCTAAATGAAATCTCTGCCATTGCAAAAGCTCTATACTGGTCACAAAAATGCATTTGTACATCCTCGTTCATGCTCACAGCTTGATTATCAAAATAAACTGGTTTATCAAAAAGTGGATTTACTTCCATACTCATAATCCTGTTCAATCGATCCATATGGATCTGTGATGCAGTATTAGCCGTAGGATTATAATCCAGTCAACTTCGTAACCTTCGGCCATGTTCCGGTCCTGATTTACAAAAAATGTAATAAAATCAAAAACAAACAGGTATCCAGATAAAGGTTTGGCTGTCAGTATACACTCCAAATGGATAAAAAATAAAAAAAATACAGTGTCGAGCCAACACAGCTGAAAGTAAAACTCACTTTATTGAAACCAAATAAATAGAAGTAAGCACTTTCACGATCTACCTGGTCATTTCATCAGACTATAGTATCATTATAAAGCACACTATTTGGATGCATGAATTAACCAATCAACTATCTCCTTCAATCAAGCTGTAGTAAAATAAATCAATCATATAAATTCCCATAAAAGTATTTAGAAAATTCTAAAAATCAGTTTACATTTTTCTATTTAAAATATAAGATGTTATACATGTATATAAAAAAATATATTAATTAAAACACTACCCAAAAAGAGCCCGTAGAACATATTATAGATATATATATATATATATATATATATATAAATATATTGAAAAAATGTATAAAAAATACATCATATAAAATATTTGAAACACATAAAATCTCCTAGAAGATTGTAATATTCATCTAAATGAAAACTTTTTCATAAAATTTCTTCAGATTTATGGAATAGCTACGCCAATCTGGCACTTGCACAATGGGAAACTACATTAGCAATACAAGGTAATGAGTTTAGCAAATACATAATATGGTATACACGTTTTGTTGATGACATGTTCCTTTTATGGAAAGGTTCAATACAAATGCCAGACAGGTTTGTAGAATAATTGCATACAACTACGTCCTTTCTGAGGTTCGCGTACAAATACTCATTTGAACAGATAGAATTTTTAGATGTGTTAGTCAGGAAGTCTGAGCTAGGAAGGATGGAAACAAGTTTGTACAGGAAACCCAGCAGGAAGATTTCCTTACTCCACAAGAATAGTTATGAGGGGACAGTTTTTTAGAATTATGAGACTTCATAGTAATGAGACACAACTGGGTAAAGCAATGAATTCCCTCAAGGAGGAATTCCTTAGTCGTGGATACTCCAAGCATGAGATAGATGCTTGCATTAGAGATCTACACAAGGAAAGATATGGGAAAGGTAAACCATACTTCTCCGAACAGGCAGCACAAAGTGACACTCAACAAAGTGTCGAAAGAAATAATATGCTTAGCATCCCTATTTCATATGCTATTGATGTTAATGTATTTTGTGACATTATTAAAAGAAACTTGAACTTTCTTACAGCTGTAGATGAACTGAAGGAAGTGACTGATGTTACACCTCATTTTTCCTTCATTAATAAGAAGCCATTAAAAAAACAACTATGCTATAAATTTCAGATATCTAGGAAGATGAATTTATCTAATAGGTTAGGGACATATACATGTAGAAATTGCACAGCCTGCAAAAAAAAAAAAAATATATATATATATATATATATATATATATATATATATATTTGTTCACCCACAGCTTAAATTTAAAATTGAAACAGAATTTTATGCAGACTGTAAAACTAAAAATATGGTTTATTTTGTTTTTTGTCACACCTGTAAAGTTTTTTATATTGGAAAAATGAACAGGACGTTGAAAGAACATATTTTGGAACACATTAGGGACATTAGGAATAAAAAGGACACTAATGCATTAGCTAAACATGTGAATGCAGAGGGGATACAACATTAATTTAGATTTTTTTGTATTAGAAGTGATCAAAGAAGGGATTAGAGGGGGAGACCTAAAAATAGGATGAGGCAGCAGAACAGAAGTGGATTCTGCATCTTAATGCCGATAAAGCTCCCCTGGGATTAACAATGCAGCTTCACTTAAACACTTCCTCAAGGCAAGAGCACTTAGACACTGAAATTTTCATTTAGATTGTTGTTGTTGTGTCTTTCAGCTTTTCCTGGTTAGGGGTCACCACAGCGGAACTCCGGTCCGCTAATGAATGGCAGTTGATTTTTACATGTCGAGTTGCTAGCTCTGGTGTACAACCTTCAACGAAGGTATGCCTATTCATGCATGTCTCCACACAGAAGACGCTCTAGCTGAGAATCGAACAGGACAACGTCATACTGTGAGGCAACAATGCTACCTCAGCACCACCACCGCAGTTTTAAAATTTACATAAAAATTACAATCTTCTAGGAGATTTTATATGCGTTTCAAATATTTTATATAATGTATTTATATATATATATATATATATATATATATATATATATATATATATATATATATATAATATGTTCTATGGGCTATTTTTGGGTGGTGTTTTAATTAATAATATTTTTTTATATATATGTATAACATCTTATATTTTAAATAGAAAAATGTAAACTGATTTTTAGAATTTTCTAAATACTTTTATGGCAATTTGTATGATTGATTTATTTTACTACAGCTTGATTGAGGGAGATAGTTGATTGGTTAATTCATATATTTAAACAGTATGCTTTCTAATGATGATATAGTCTGATGAAGCAATCAGGTAGATAGTGAAAGCGCTTACTTCTATTTATTTGATTTCAATAAAGTGAGTTTTACTTTCAGCAGTGTTGGGTCGGCATTGTATTTTTTATTTTTTATCGATTTGGAGTGTATACCAACAGCCGAACATTTATCCAGATGCCTGTTTATTTTTGGTTTTATGCCTCCCGTGGAGCAGCCTTAATAGCCTTTAACACTATTAAACAAAGGATCGTTGGCTACATGATAGAAAATGATAATGCAATGAGGAATCCAGCTGAGCAAGGTTTGCTTAGTCACAACCAGCCATACCTTAACTGTTGCAAGAGACAGACAAATATTATTCCATCTTCCTGATGTCATGCACCCTTCTCAAATGTAACCAGAATGGAAGTGTTTGGCAAGGTTATGAAGGCTTCTTTTTTCCCTTGGTTTCTGCCCCCAAATAAAAATGGGGTGGTGAATGGATTATTTTAGGAGAGTTATGAAAACCACTTTCAGGAAGATATGTGAGCCATTTATAAGGGACACCCACTCATTGTGGAAGAAAATAGAATTTCTTCCACATAAAGGCCTGTACATCTGAAATCCTACAGACAGAAGTAATGGTCATTAAAAATGTATCCTTCATCAGGCAATCCTAAGAGTACTGCTCCAGAAGGTTTAAATGAGAATGGACAAACCTGTTGTTCTTTCAGTTTTGTAGGAAGAGACTAGTTCTACAAAGGTAGGTGAAGATGAAGAACCTTGCCAATGAACTGCTTCACAAACAGGCACTGCCCCCACTATAAGGTGGGGATGAGTTAAACTAGGAAGTAATTCTATCATCATGGTGAACCTTTCTGCCAAACAGTTGGCTGACATAGGCATGGAATGCCTGAATAACAGCCATTCGAGGCAGTGCAAGATAACTTGGTGACAAGAAGGGGAATATGTTCCACTTGACAGTCAAAGACTGCAGATTGGTAAGCTTTCTGATAGCTTCAGTCACTTATGTGGCTTCCACTGTAAGATCTGGCAAGAGGAAGGGATCTAAAGGACCAACCACAGCAAGAGGGAGAGTCACCTGTCACTCCATCTGAGGGGGACTTCCATTCTTGGATATATTCTTATAGTGCCAGGAACTAAGGAGCCTGAATTCATACCTTAAGCAACCACTAATGAGTGGCAAGGATGAGAGCTGGTCTTTCTTCTCTGAATTTTGCCTGGAGGTTTTGAAGCAAGAGGAAAGGTAGAAAAGAACATCATTGCTCTGCGTTCTCCATCCCCACTGATGTAAGTGTCATTGGAGGAAAACCACATTTTCTTTCTGTGCTGGACAGGTAGATCTCCATTATGTTCCATTCTGTCTAAAGTAGACGCACTGCCTTTATACTTTTCTTCAGAAGAGGGCTGGAGCTACCACAGAAGGCGTGTACCAATATGTTTATTTTCTTCGTTTTTGAGTGACTGTAAGGCAGATGACCCGATCTATGATTCCCTGACAGACTGACATTGGTTATGCACATTAGTGTAGAATTCCTCACCACCCAGCTTGTTCACATACCACATTACATCTGGTTGCCTGACCGGAGCAGAAGGGACTCTGGTCTGGAGCTGCCCTTTCAGACTCGGTTGAAGCATTCTTATCTAAATCTTCCTTTTGTGGATGTCCCATTTTACCTGGTCTAAGTTTTCTGTTGGACGCTATAAGTTACTACTGAAATATTCATTATTAGAGATAGCAACAGGTTTAGCAGTTGGAAGAATTATTCCACATTGATATTGGTGAGTCCTAGTCACCACTGGAGAGCCTAATGATAGGGATCTGACTCAGAAATAGGTCTGTTAGAGCATGAAGACTCGGGGGGGAACAGACACCTCACCATCTGATGAAGCTCCTTGGTAGATGAATGTGACATCGGGTGGTGCTTTCTATGAGACTGAATATGCATGGATGTCTTTTTGCTTCTACCATTCTCTGTATCCATACAGAAGTTATCAGGACTATGATTTGCAGGGTCTTTGCTCTGGGCATGCGTGATAGTGGTGAGCATCCTTATCAGCTTTAATGAAGGAAATCTTTATGATATATTAGTAGGAGATTTCTCCCACTTTATGGTTATCCATAGAGCCTACAGTCATAAAACAAATGAGGCAAGGGCCTCTACTAGACAGTCTATTAATAAGGCCAGTCTTAAAGGTAAGAGTCCTGCAGGGACTCTGCTACTATGGACACCATGTTGGTAAACTCTCTGTGTGTACAGGACTATACAAACCAGCAATACAATGTTACTAAAAGTGAGGTAAAACCTAACAGGACCAGACTGAAGGAAAACTACCAAGAGTATCCAGACACTGATTTCTCAAAAGATGCCCATTATGTTCAGTAACCCATCTGGGTGTCCTCTGGCTAGAGGGACATGATTTTCTAGCTAGTCCTCTTTTTGAAAGTGGATATTTTGTTGAAGGCACTGAAGTTGAAGATGGAACAGAATCACCATATTCATTTTGGAAGTAGGAAATGGTGGGAATAGAACCCATGGTCTCTGTTAAAAGTAGAAACAGTTTGTACAACCAGCACAGTTTGTGCTC
Organism: Protopterus annectens; assembly: GCF_019279795.1. Taxonomy (NCBI): domain Eukaryota; kingdom Metazoa; phylum Chordata; order Ceratodontiformes; family Protopteridae; genus Protopterus; species Protopterus annectens. The sequence goes on from NC_056751.1 coordinate 12,949,175, forward strand.
TTCCAAGAGCTCTCTGAAGACCATTTAATGCTTTAAAACTTTTTTTTTCTAGAGTTGCACCTAATAGCTTCAGAAGACCACATCTATAACTCCCTGAAACTTGACTACAGTCACCTGTCATAGGGAAAACTTGCAGAGTGGGTCTCCCATAGGCAGCCCTGATGGCAAGTCATAACTGCAGAGGTGCTTTGGTGGTACCTGTGGAATCAACAACACTGGAACTACACCAGTGGATCCAAGAAGCAAAACTAACTGGTGACTAAGTGCCCTTCTAATCAAATGAGAAGACTTCTTCCTCACTGGGAAACATGATGGCTTAGAAGAAGAAGAAGATAACATCATGTGACATTACACAGGTCCTCTACAAATTATTACATGCATCCTTTTTACAGGATCTTGTACTAGGTTGTGGGAAGCCTGTCCAGTGAGAACTACACCCTAGGTGGGGGCACCAACTCTTCCTTCAATGAGGACAGCCTAAAGCACACCATCTGGGTAAACACATTGTTGAGCTTGCTGCCTTTTCACAGTGTTAGCAGTTACAATCACAGTTAGTAATGTGAAGGAACACTGAATAAGCTGTCATAAAGCTCTTTAACAGAAACATCTTTTTGCCAGGACCAGAGAGCTTCGTCCATATTTTCCACAGCCTGGTCTACAAAGAAGGTCTAAAAAGGGGTCAAGTTTCTATGTGGAGTTATTTCGAGCCCCTCCAGTACCATTCTCTTTCTGTCATTTTACAATTTGTTGTATTTTAAGATACACAGTAATGTACCCATTGTGGTTACATGGTTCATATTATTGTGAACTACTGCAATTGAACATCACATCATGCAGTAATTTCCTATATCACATAGTCACTGTATAGTGTTCTGCTGTGTTGCTTTTAAACTGCCTCTGTGCAGGTAAATAACATCAGAATGTTCTATACTGTTGTGTTTTTCCACTGTAATTTCAAGTGAAAAGCAACACTTTCCCCAATGAATATGCCATATGTTGAGGAGAAATCAAGCAACGTTTACTTGTTGGGGGAGGAAATAGACTCTGATGGTAGTAGCAGTGGTTCAGACATGGGTATGGACCCCCAGCCATGACTTAATGCCAATCAGAGTGAAGATGAAGATTACGACACAGACAATGAAATTCCACTCACATGTCTATGTGACAAGGCCATTGCCTGTGGTACGGATGATGACCCTGTCCCAGCCATTCCAGACAGGCCACTGCAACTTCACTCAAAAACGCTGAATTTATTACAATTAAAGTAAAAACTTGAGCACTTGTATTTAAAAGAGATAGATCTTTCAAATAAATTCTAGAACATAGGGTTAGGTTGAGACATCCTGCTGTTATGCAATATGTTGGTAATTTTAAGTGTGGGATGTGCTCCCAATGTTCTTATATTTTTGTCACTGCAGTTTTAATTTAAATGGAAGGCATATCCCATAAAAGGCCATTACAACTGCCAGAGTAAGAATGTTATTTATCTGCAGAAATGTTCATCATGTCCTGTATTTTACATAGGAAAAACGTGTAGACATTTTAGGAACAGGATATATGAACATTTATAGGATATAAAATATTCAAAGATTATGAATGCATTAAGCAGGCATTTATTAGAATGTAAATATCATTAATTTAGGTTTTTAATAATACAGCAAGTAAGAGCTGACCAACAAGGGAGGGTTTTAAGTGAATCCTGGGATGTGTGTGAGTTGAAATGGCAACTCTGCCTGGATGCAACAAGATATCCAGGCATCAGTGAAGTAGTGAATGTAAACTGTGCATTAAAATTGAATCATTTGTTGGGATAATATGTACGTAAAGGTGACAATATATATTTTTTTACATACATTTTAACATTTTATACATATATATATATATATATATATATATATATATATATATATATATATATGTTTCTATTATCTGTTCTCCAGAAAGTCATGCTCAATTGACTGTGGATACATCTTTAAATATTTTAATTGCTGAATATTTTGGTTAGAACAACAGTAATCAGCATTAGTTATGTAATTGGTATGTCTATTTGAATGCTGGGTAGGTGGATTTACTTTGTTCTGAAGAAGTCCCTAAGGAGGGATGAAAGCACTTAACTGTGTTTAACTGTTCAAGTCTACTGTGGTCAAGTTTTTACATTAATTGCAATAGCTTCAGCATTTGTGAGTGAACCTGGCTGTTTGTCCTCTCTTCTGGTTATCTGGTTTGTGGAATTTACTTTGAGGCCACTGTGACTTGCCACAGCAGACCTGACCACTAATGGCAAAACTGGCCACAATAATGAGTATGAGGTACCACTTGCACTCCTAAGGAAGGGTGGCCACTGGTCACCAAGTTCAATCTGATTTTGACATAGACAATGAATTGCCTCCATCCGTGTTCAAGAATGGGCATGGTATTACTAACGACCTATGAAGTCCTCCACAGTCCAGGCCAGTTCCAGTGCTGACAGGGATGTGGATGTGTTTCCTACTGTACATGAAGTTCAGACTAGTCCAGAGTATGTGGATTGGAATGGAGAAAATCCACTCGAAGAAGCTCCTTGTCAAGCAAGGATATGATGGTGCCTCATCATGAAATGTCTGTTAGTACTTCACTCACAAGTGCATGCAATACACTTGGTACTGACAATGATCGTAGAGGACCATCTATGAACCATACAGGACTTTCCATGCCAAAGTGTGCAAAGCTACCCTGTAAGGTATGCCAAGCATGCCCACCATGTAAGGTCACATTGGAAAAATGCCTCACAGCAGTACACATTGAGGACTTTGTGGGTCCAGTAGGCCCTGTAACCACCTTGGACTCTGACAGCACAGAGATGGACTTCATGAATTTGATGTTCCCAGAGAAGCTTTACACCCTTATTGCCAATGAAACCAATCACTGTGCTACACAGAACCAGGTTGCAGCAGGCAGGTGGAGTCCTGTTTGTCCTGGAGACATACACATATTTCTAGGTGTCTGAATATACATGTTTATTGTACATTTTCCGGAATACCAGCAGTACTGGGAAACACACCGTGGATATGGTCACTTCCCAATAGCTCAGTACATAACCCCGAGAGAGGTTTGAAAAAATTCAGCAGTATTTCCACTGCAACAGAAACTGCCTGAGCTTATCACAGGGCTCTGTGGGTCATGCCAAGCTACATCATGTATGGCCAATACCAGATGCAGTACTTTATGCATGCAGGACACAGTCCAATGTGTATCATGAGGTGGCAGTAGACAGAGCCATGGTTAGTTTCCATGGATGTTTGACATTTAGACAGTTTATGCCTGTTAAGCCAGAGAGGTATGGCATTAAGGTGAGGGTGTTGGCAGACTCTACCAATGGGTTTCTACATGAATTCCAGGTATACACTGGAAAAGCAGAGCAGAATACACAGGTTGGACTGGCACACCAAGTTCTGGTTGACTTAACTAGGAGACTGATTGGCAAAAAGCATCATATTTATTTTAATAACTTCTTTACCTCTGTCCTGTTAGCACAGCAATTGCTGCAAGATGGTCTATAATGCTGTGGAACCATTTGCACAATAGGTCAGGATGGCCTCTAACATTCAACAGACAGGCCATTGGTAAAGCACCTCTAGGGTAGTACAAGCAGTTGCAGAGTGGAACACTGCTGGCTACTGATTGGAAGGATAACAACCCAATATTTCTCCTGTCAACTAACAGTAACCCAACCTTGTCAGTCTCCAGCACATGCAGGAGAAAGCATGATGGAACAAAGGCATTGATGCCATGTCCACCAGTTCTAAACATGTACAACACTTACATGAATGGGGTGGACCGAGCAGATCAGCTCAGGACACAGTATCCAACTGCCAAAAAGGCCTACAAATGGTGTCAGTATTTGTTCTAGTTCTTATGGGATGTGGTCATAGCCAATGCTTTCATTATATTTTGTGAAAGTAACAGCCACCAGCAACTGTCACACTTCGTACGCACTATTCCAGCAACACAGTTACAGTTTCAAAGGAACCTAGGCTTGCACCTCCTTGCCAGTCACAAGAAGAGGAAAAGATGCACTGAGTTTACTGTCCCAGAGGCTGTGAGCCAGTTTGAGCATGGCTTACACTTTCCAGTGAAATGGCAGAAATCAAGATGCAAAAACTGTGCCAACAAGGGTAAACATGCTGAATCATCATGGGGATGCCTGGCTTGCAAGATCAACCTGTGTGTTGACTGCTTCAGTGAATACCAAGGCCATAAACGTCTTGTGGAATACTGACAGCAGGAAAGGCACACTATGCAATGTACAAGAGAAATTAAGTTATGTATTCTTATGGAACTGGGGAAATTGGAAACTCTTCAGCTCTGGTGCTGAATACTCTGTGCGTCAGTGGGTGTCACACCTAAACACCATAAATCTTAGCATCGTCCTGGATGGCAGTGGGGATCTTGAAGACTCTTCAGCCCAGCCCCATTGTGCAGCTTTCCTGGATATGCATGGTTTCAAGGGTACCACTGAGATGCCTTCTGTTCCTTCCTGAAAGGCCATCTGCAAAAAGAAGAAGTCTTGGTAAGTCTTTTTCTTCTCTCATGTGCTCTTTGTGTGGCTCTCCTGTCACTCTCCCTCCCCTTTGGTGAAGTAAATATATGGAAGTCAGGGCAATAACCATTACAATACTTCCCCCTTTGATTCCTTATGTCCATTTCTGAATGGACACATATAGGTAAAAGACAGAGGTAAGGCAGACTGCTGACACTGAAGGAGGTCATGAGACAGTGCTGGTATCAGCAGTCTGAGTGGGTAGTCAGAACAGGGATGGGACATTTCGAGTGCCCTTGAGTAACACTGAAGCCCCATGCCTGTCCTGGGTTCATTAGTCTAGTGGCAGTCCTTACCCTGCTTTTTCTCTTTACATGTCCCCTTTCTGTAGCCCTATGTCAGTATCTGTTCATGCAGTATGTTGGCTATGGCAAGAATGTATATGTTTACAGTGATATGTGCCTACTGCCAATCTGATTGTGTGTATGAGTTGCTGTTTTCCTGGTTGTTAGGTATGTACCTCTGCATCGTCTTTTCAAATAATGTACCGTAGCAAAAGAATGTCTATGTGTATAGCGGTGAGGATTCAAACAGTCAAACAAAGTAATGCATATTATATACATATATATATTATATATATATATATATATATATATATATATATATATATATATATATATATATATATATATATATATATATATATATATATATATATATATATATATATATATAATATATATATATATATATGTAATAATGTAATAAATCCTTCAAACATCATCAGTAACCAACTTGCATTCCTTCCCTGTGCAGGTACTTCTACCTTGTGACAGTGACATGGCTTCAGGAGCAGGGGAATGACAAGTGAGAGAGTGGGTGTGTGGCCATTCCTACATTCACTGGGTTTCCAGACATGCCTCCAGAAATAACAAATGCTTCAACTTGAGCTTCCCCACATCTAGCATGAAGGCACACTGGACTGCAAGAAGAGGTATGCATTGGGGTGGACTCCTGTAGTTGTTGGAAGAGAAGTGTTCCATCTACCCTGAGTCTGACATTCTTGTCTTGCACATTGGAGGGAACAATGTCATCACTCATCCACTTGCAGAGCTGAGGTTTCAAATCAAGGAGATTTTTGAATGCATGCAGTCATGGTGGCCATGTTGTCATTTTCTGTGGTCTGACATAATTCCTCGCCAGAAGTGGAGACATACAAACAGCCACCGGACAGCACACAAGACCAGACAGTTACAGAATGGGTTCATGAGTGACTTGATACACAGGGTCAGCAGATCAAGAATCAGTCATAACAGCATCACTGCAGAAGATGTTCACCTTTACAGAAATGATGGTGTTCACCTAAATGAAGATGGCATTGACTTTTTCTTGACTGATCTGCACAATGGCATGATGGCAACAATGCATGGTATACTGGCAACATGTACCTAGTAACAAAGGATGGAAACCAACCATGATCAAGTAGGACCAGTATGATAAGCAAAAGTCTATTTCATGAAAACCTTTTTTACTATTTGCAACACAGTAAAAGAATTGTAATTGTAACTTTGCTAGGGAACATGTCAACATGGTAAGTAGTACCTCATTTTGAAGACAGTATTAGTACATACAACATGGCAAAAGAACTGTGTCTGCATGCTGTGCAGATATCACAGTTTGTTAAGGACCTAGGTTAAGGAAAGTATGATTTGTTTCATATTTTGGTAAATAACATTGTTAGGAAACATGCCAATGTGCTAAGTAATCCCTCTTTTTGAAGACAGTATTAGTACTTACAACATGGTAAAAGAACTGTGTCTGTATGCTGTACACATGTACAGATATCACAGTTTGTTTAGGACTTAGGTTATGAAAATTATGATTTTTTTTATATTTTGGTAAATAACTTTGCTAGGGAAGATGTCTCCATGATAAGTAATACCTCATTTTGAAGACAGTATTAGTAGGTACAACATGGTAAAATAATGGTGTCTGTATGCTGTACACATGTACAAATATCACAGTTTGTTTAGGACTTAGGTTATGGAAATTATGATTTTTTTTTCATATTTTGGTAAATAACTTTGCTAGGGAGCATGTCAATGTGCTAAGTAGTACCTCATTTTGAAGACAGTATTAATAGTTACAACATGGTAAAAGAACTGTATCTGTATGCTGTACACGTACAGATATCAAAGTTTGTTTAGGACTTGGTTTATGGAAATTATGATTTTTTTACATGTTTTGGTAAATAACTTTGTAAGGGAGCATGTCAATTTCCCAAGTAATACATAATTTTGAAGACAGTATTACTCCTTACAACATGGTAAAAGAATTGTGTTTGTATGCTGTACACATGCATGGATATCACAGTTTAGTCTTGCAGGATTATGAAAATTATACATTTGCAATATTTCTCATTATTATGTCCATATCTTTGCAAGAGAGCATGGTGACGCCACGCATGATGCATCATTTTGAAGATTACATTGAGCCACACAATTTGTACACCGATATGTAGTCTCTGTCTGCTACAGGTGATGAGATATTATGCTTTATCAATTATGCAAAATATAATATTAATAATATTTCTGTAAATATCTCTGTAATGGAGCATCACACAGTAATGGTTAAGGTATCATTTTATAGCTGACATTCATACAAACAAATTAATTACAAATTGTATGGGTCTACATGGTACATTCACCAAGATACTGTGATTTGTTGTACCAAAAAGGTAAAAAATATGCATATCAGCATTCTTTGGCCAAATATTTAATAATGGCGTAGATACACACTATCAACATTTACACTGTTGGAAAGGTCAGTGTCTGCTGAACAACTTTCGTATTTACATTTTTAGTCTAGTTCTTATGGTTAAAGAGTTATGCACATTTCTTTTCTATATGGTATTACAAATGGATTATAAGAAAATGAGCTCAGGTTGCACTGATGTTCCTATGGTGGAAGTAAGCAGACAGCATTTTCTGAGCTGCTCTGTAGTGAATGAATTAATGGACATGGGGCCAAAAGTGGCAGAGGAAACACCCGCTTGCTTTAAACAGATCATATAAGACCCTGTCTTGGCATTCTTACACAGGGGGTCACTCTGTCCCATTTAGCCTATGTTTAGTGGATCAACCTACCTTGGGTCAGAAGGACCTGAATATTTGTTTAAGCATTTTCAGCATTATTCACTCCTGCAGGATAGTGCAACTAGGTTTTATACTGGCAAAAATGTCTCAGAAATTTTAAAGGTTTTGTACTGGCAAAAATGTCTTAGAAATCTTAAAGGTTTTGTATTAGCAAAAATGTCTTAGAAATCTTAAAGGTTTTGTATTGGCAAAAATGGCTCAGGAAACTTAAAGGTTTTGTATTGGCAAAAATGTCTCAGAAATCTTAAGGTTTTGCATTGGCAAAAATGTCCCAGGAAACTTAAAAGCTATTATAACATGTAATACAATTCCAAGTTGTGTGGAAGAGTATGGTCTAGTGATTATTTATAGTGCATTCCAGATCTTAGCCACAGTAGAAAGTAATTACTTGGAGATGGTGATTGTTTCCTTTAGGGTTTTTTTTTTCTCCTGAAGCATGGATCATGTATTAGTGAGCCATCTGGTGCAGGGGAGAAGAGTCAGAGTTTTATAGTAGACAACATTAGAGTGACATTATATAAGTGCTGGGAAGAGTAGATTAAGACTGTGGGATACTTTTCAGGGAGTTCCTCTTTGAAGTACATTGGTTTGCTAGAAAAAAGTATTAAGAACAGCAGCCGTGAGTTTATGAGAACAGTATAGGAATTATTTTAATTAAAACCTGACCCTGACCTGACAGCAAAGGAAAGAGAGAGTGAAGGAGACAGAAGTTCAAACTAAGGTGTGAAATAAAGAATGGAATGCAGTGATGCACAAAATGAGTAACATTGTCTTTATCTACCACTACCAGCAAAAATCTAAGACAATTGGATAGAGTTAAAAGCATTGATAATGGCTGCAACTCATTTAAAGCATTAATGATGGCTGCAACTCATTTAAAGCAGTAATAATGGCTGCAACTAGAAAGCAAAGAAGTGAGTTGCAAACATATAAAATGGTAGGGAAGACTGAGTTGTGGGTTGTAGGATGAGTTATCTACAGCCAAAAATATAGTAGTAAGCAGAAAATATACAAAGGTCTTTAGTGTTCTCAATGTGCTTTCAAGAAGACTCATTAGGGCTTAATAGTACCACTTAGTGGTAGCAGTTAGTACTTAACAGAATTACTTACATTGATCCTATTGACTTAGCCAATCTGCTAGCAGATAGGTTCAGTGCAAACTTCAACCACCTGTCCCCCTCAAAAGCCCTTTCAACATCCCTGATACTTGTTTTGCTCCCCACATCTCTATAGATCAAGTGTTAAAGGCCTTATCCAAGGCAAAGAACACAGCTTCCATAGGACCTGATAGTATCCCAGGCTGTACTCTACACCATCTCCAGTAAGAACTGGCTTTGCTATTAAGCACCCTATTCAACCACAGCCTAATTACAGGCTTCATTCCAGCAGAGTGGAAAACTGCCATTGTCATCCCCTTGCACAAAGGTGGTGCCACTACTGACCCTGGAAACTATTGCCCCATTAGCTTGACAAGCCTGATCTGTAAAACCATGGAGCATATTATTATGGATCTCATAAACAAGAACATAAGCAATCTCCAAGCACTTCACCCCACCCAGTTCGGATTTGTCAAGGGCAGATCTTGCCTGTTGAACCTGGTTAACTTCTTTGAGACTATCAACAAGGCCCTGGATGAGGGAAACTCAGTACATACAGCTTACCTTGACTTGGCCAAGGCCTTTGACACAATTCCACACTTGGGCATCATCAAAAAGCTAATACAACCTGGCATAAATCCCAATCTCATCAGGCGGGTTGCCAACTGGCTCACAAACAGGACCATCAAGGTCAAAATAGGCACCTCCACCTCTGATAGCAGACCCGTCACTAGTGGCATTCCCCAGGGATCTGCTCTGGAACCCTTACTGTTTGGCATCTACTTCTCTGAGGTCCAGACAAAGACAAAAGACTTGTGGTTGACCAAGTTTGCAGATCACTGTAAGTTGGGTGCTGTCATTGACTCCCCAGGTGATGTTAACATACTGCAAGAGGGTTTCACAGCAACTGATGGCTGGTGCCAAAGTCATGGCCTCATGCTAAACACAAAAAAATGAATCATCATACTATTTGGCAAAATCACAGCCCCTACTGATTACCACATCAACGGCAACCCCCTAAGAACACAACCTGTGGTGAGAGACCTGGGTACTCAGGTTGATAATCTCACATTCGACCATCATGTAGCAGCAGTGGTCAGAAAAGCCTTTTACTTGGTTCATCTCATAAGATTGTAGCCAGAAAAAAGGAGGTTATTACTTGTCTATACTCCTCCCTCATTAGACCAATACTTGAGTATAACGCCCCATTTTATATGTACCTGTCCAAACATCTGCACCAACTGGAAAGGCCACAGAAATACATCACAAAGAGAATCCATGTCCTCTAACACCTGTCCTATGTGGACAGGCTCAAATCACTATCACTCTATTCGGTATTGTACAGATTGCTCAGTGGTGATCTGTGTCTCGACTACAAGGCAATCTCAGACCCTGTGCTACTAGAGATGCTCCATATCCATAAGCCTAACTCCTTGTGCATTACCTGCTCAAAAGACCTGAATCTAATATGCGACATCAAGAAAACCTGCTGGAGAAACAGGTTTGTTTCCCACAGGCTGCCTGTCTCTGGAATAGACTTTCCATACACATCAAACAGAGTACCTCACTGATCCTCTTCAAGTACAACCTTGCTGAGTAGATGGGAAACCACAAATTTGTCCCAGGGATTCCACCTGTGTCACTCACTGACAGGTGCTGACTGCGATTTCTTTTTGGGGATAAACTCTTGACTAGGCTTGTAAGGGTCCCAGACCCTTTAATCTAGTAACCTTAATTTGCACCTCACAGAATTTATAAATTAATTTGCAGATACATATTGCTGATTTTGCAGACCTCTAAGTATATTTTTAATAATTAAAGACATGCCCTCAACAGTAACAAAGTTCTCTAATGATCATAGGTTCATAGTTGTTTACTAGGCTAATGACCACACAGGCCTTTTTAAGCTTAATCATACATCCCAAATCTTACACAAGTTCTGGTACCCTTGATAAGTCTAAGCAGGGGCCTGGGAGATGACGTATTTGCAGGTTGCCTGTGTTCATTAGAGACATAGGTGCCAAGCCAGGGTTGAATTTCCAGTTCCCCATCCAATTGTCCAAGTCATTCTAATGAAATGGGGCACCTGATTCAGTGACAAACCAAGCTAGACTGATCTGCATGGCTTTGTATAGTGCGGTGGAATGCATTCTTCATAGAATCAGGGCTGCTCGTTGCCATGCTAAGCTCTCCAACTGCTTCTCATTAAGTCTACTACTAAACATTGTTTAAGACATTAGCAAAAAGTCAACATTTTTGTCTAAATCAGGTTTATTAGGGAGACTAAGCTCTATGTTTAAACATACACACACACACACACACACACACACACACATGCACATGCGCAACCACATACACAATACAAGAAACAGCCAAACAATGCAGTCCATGATTACAATACAGCAAAGGACATCTGACTAATCAGAATGCTTACTTGATGTGCTTCATGTTTCAGACATGGAATTTTTTTGTGATGTGCATTTGGTGAATGAAGGCTGCAAGCTCTTTTCTTGAGTACTGATAAGCCAGTGGAGACAAACTGAGAACAAAATATAAGCATTAAAAAGCCCTCTCTCACCCTCAGAAATATTCCAGTTTGAAGATCACAGAGGTATCATGATATTTGGATGGTGCAGTGATTAATGTTGTCACCTCACAGCAAGAGGTTCTCTGGTTTGATTCTTGGCTGGGGTGCCTTCTGTGTGGAGTCTGCATGTCCTCCCTGTATTCTTGTGGGGTTGCTCTGGTTTCCTCCCACTTTACAAAGACAAGCATCTGGAGCATTTCTCCCCAGGCATCCGCTGAAAATTGACTCATTCCAAGTCAGACTTTCCCAGTAACTTTACTTCTTCTTTCAGCTTTTTCCCGGTTAGGGGTTGCCACAGCGGATCACTTGTCCGCTCATGATTGGCAGTGGAGTTTTACAGTGCTGAGGTGCCAGCCCAGCGCCCAACCTTCCACAGAAGGCACATACACACACACACACTCACACCTAGGGCCAATTTGGAGTGTCCAATCCACCTATAGCATGTCTTTGGGATGTGGGAGGAAACCGGAGCACCTGGAGGAAACCCACGCGACCACAGGGAGGACATGCAGACTCTGCACAGAAGGCACCCCAGCTAAGAATCAAACCAGAGAACCTCTTGCTCTGAGGTGGCAATGCTAACAGCTGCACCACCGTGGCTGCCCAGACTTTCCCAGTAAACAAATGTTAAATAAATAAAATAAAAATTTGTAAAACTTGGTATATGGAAATATGATGATTCTCTTGTTAGTTTGCAGTTCAGGTGTTGTTAAAAGACCTAATGGCTCTTTGGTATGTTTTTGTGCAGATGCCTCGTGAACCAGTTCCTTTTTGTGGAGACTAACTGTAGCACATTGTTGCTTGACTATGTTTACATTTAGATTTGTGATTAATGCCTTCACCTTTGATTCCTAATTCCATATTAATCATATGAGTTTCAAGACCTTTTGATCACACTGCAGGCAACTGTTGTTGTATAATCAAGAGAATTTCACAATGATGGCACAGTATGTTTTTTGTGATTGTCCTTATAGCAGAGGAAAGTGCAGATACAATTCTGGGTTACAGTTGTGGGAAACTGTGTAACACTTAAAAGGCAACCAAGAAATCCCTTGTAACAGCTCTTTATAGTACCTGGAGGTTTATGATGGTGCAAACAAAACAGAAGTGTTTGTGTGAGTATACATATACAGACAAAGCTTTTGAAACATGTACAGGTTTTCATACAGGGCAGCCTGAGTTTCAGTATTATGGCTCCTAATAACGCAGAGGATCCATATGATATCAGTGAAGATCACGCAGTCACATCCATATTACATCAGTGAAGATCAGACAGTCACATCCATATTACATCAGAGAAGATCAGACAGTCACATCCATATTACATCAGTGAAGATCACGTAGTCACATCCATATTACATCAGTGAAGATCAAGCAGTCACATCCATATCACATCAGTGAAGATCACGTAGTCACATCCATATTACATCAGTGAAGATCACGTAGTCACATCCATATTACATCAGTGAAGATCACGTAGTCACATCCATATTACATCAGTGAAGATCACGTAGTCACATCTATATTACATCAGTGAAGATCAGACAGTCACATCCATGTTACATCAGTGAAGATCAGGCAGTCACATCCATGTTGCATCAGTGAAGATCACGCAGTCACATCCATATTACATCAGTGAAGATCACACAGTCACATCCATATCACATCAGTGAAGATCACGCAGTCACATCCATATTACATCAGTGAAGATCACGTAGTCACATCCATATTACATCAGTGAAGATCACGTAGTCACATCCATATCACATCAGTGAAGATCACGTAGTCACATCCATATCACATCAGTGAAGATCACGTAGTCACATCCATATCACATCAGTGAAGATCATGCATTCACATCCATATTACATCAGTGAAGATCACACAGTCACACCCATATTACATCAGTGAAGATCAGACAGTCACATCCATATTACATCAGTAAAGATCAAGCATTCACATCCATGTTACATCAGTGAAGATCACGTAGTCACATCCATATCACATCAGTGAAGATCAAGCATTCACATCCATATCACATCAGTGAAGATCACGTAGTCACATCCATATTACATCAGTGAAGATCAAGCATTCACATCCATATCACATCAGTGAAGATCACGTAGTCACATCCATATTACATCAGTGAAGATCAAGCAGTCACATCCATATTACATCAGTGAAGATCAAGCAGTCACATCCATATTACATCAGTGAAGATCAGACAGTTGCATCCATATTACATCAGTGAAGATCAAGCAGTGACATCCGTATTACATCAGTGAAGATCAGACAATCACATCCATATTACATCAGTGAAGATCACGTAGTCACATCCATATTACATCAGTGAAGAACAGACAGTCACATCCATATTACATCAGTGAAGATCAAGCAGTCACATCCATATTACATCAGTGAAGATCAGGTAGTCACATCCATATTACATCAGCGAAGATCACACAGTCACATCCATATTACATCAGTGAAGATCACACAGTCACATCCATATCACATCAGTGAAGATCAAGCATTCACATCCATGTTACATCAGTGAAGAACACGTAGTCACATCCATATTACATCAGTGAAGAACAGACAGTCACATCCATATTACATCAGTGAAGATCACATAGTCACATCCATATTACATCAGTGAAGATCACGTAGTCACATCCATATTACACCAGTGAAGATCAAGCATTCACATCCATATTACATCAGTGAAGATCACGCAGTCACATCCATATTACATCAGTGAAGATCATGCATTCACATCCATATCACATCAGTGAAGATCACACAGTCACATCCATATTACATCAGTGAAGATCAGACAGTCACATCCATATTACATCAGTGAAGATCACGTAGTCACATCCATATTACATCAGTGAAGATCAAGCAGTCACATCCATATTACACCAGTGAAGATCAAGCATTCACATCCATATCACATCAGTGAAGATCACACAGTCACATCCATATTACATCAGTGAAGATCAGACAGTCACATCCATATTACATCAGTGAAGATCACGTAGTCACATCCATATTACATCAGTGAAGAACAGACAGTCACATCCATATCACATCAGTGAAGATCACACAGTCACATCCATATTACGTCAGTGAAGATCACGCAGTCACACACAAGTCATTACTTCCTTACTGGCAAACAAGAAACGCTGAAACACAGATTTACAAAAGTAGTCTTGACACAATCAAGTCCATCTTCACTCAAACACCAAAAACCTTTTTTTTTTCCTGTGGGAGCAAGGCCCACGTATTCCATGCAAAATGTGCACCCCTACACCACCCATGACTATTACAGTGATGTCTGAGGTATATATATATATATATATATATATATATATATATATAAATATATATATATATATATATATATATATATATAAATATATATATATATATATATATATATATATATATATGTGTGTGTGTGTGTGTGTGTGTGTGTGTGTGTAAGAAAAGGGTTATAACCTCTTGCAATGACCGTCAGTGAAGTACACAAGTGTACTAGTCTCACTGATTTCTTCGAACTGCATTGTGCAAAACATATTGTTCTGAGTAGTGGTTTCTCTGATGTGTCATCAATGAAAACAGCAGTGACAGTCCACACTATGGGACAATGATGTATTCTTGATGCACACACCTCCTGGTACTAGAACAGCCTTGTTATGTATGATTTCGAATATACACTCCTAGACTTAGTCATGCCTGTGTTGTCTCTGACTTCTACAGCAGAACCACTAAAGTATTTTACCAGACAAAACACATTTGTTTGCTACTTCCACGCTGTTATTTTTAAGAAGCTTATTTGTGTTCTTTTTCTGATGTGCTACTTATTACAGCTATAGTAGATGTCAGTGTTAACAGATATGTAGCTATGCATTCTTCATTGGCCAGGTTTGATCGGAACAGTGAGCCCTGTGGCATCAAACAAAAGGCAAGGAGGGAACAGATTTCTGTATGACCCTTGACCCCAGCTGGTATCTGAAGTATTATACCATGCAAAAACTTGTAATCGTTATGTCTTGGCATGGCATTAGCTTTGTGACATACTAGTACTGGCCATGCATAATTTTACATTTCCAGAAATTGAAAGTTGTGAAACTTCCCATTCTTGAAGTATGTTGGGCACAACGATGCAAAAATGTAGCCATAGATTAAAAGTTAAATTATTCTGAAAATGTTTTAAAATACATGGCATTTTATTTTATTATTACTTTGTGTTGTTATAATTAAGACGTTTCACATTAAAAGTCCATTCTGGAAGTGTATGCAACATTTGACTATCGAACTCACATCAAGCAAACACATTTCTAGGTTGTTTCCTTGTATTTTGAGACAGTACTATCTTAAAAGATGGTGCAGGGATTGTGTTTAATTCTGCAACTTATGGGGCAAAGGAGTAGGAATTATTTAATTTTAGCGAGTGACCGGAGATATAGAAGGAGTCATGTGATCTGAGAAGTCGTCACTGACCAGACAATTATGCAGTTTTGAACTTCTGCGTCAGTAGTGCTTTCTTTCATTATAATTAGTAATGGAGATTGGTTAACATATATAATTAATTTCAACATTACCCATAAGATAAATTACAATTCTTAACTGTATAATATTATTTAGATATGGTCCCTTTTCCTCCTTAGCATTTTATTAATATATATCTCATTAAAAAAAACTTGACAGTTGTGGAGAAATGGAAATGAAATAAAAATCTGCAGTATCCTAAAACGTAATTGTTTTCCATGTATGCAGGGCTCTGCAATCTGGGTTATGTATCAGTGAATAACACCAGACTGGACAATACCACGTTTGTTATTGAAGATATTTTCCCACTGAATTTCTCATGAAAGGATCATGTCTTCCCCATCCCTGCTCTCTCCTGTAATATAAAATGTGAGGTCATGTCATATTTAGGTGTCAGACATTGTTTGGCACTGTGGAAGGGGAATCTTATAGATACATTCTAGACTTTGCGCCAATTGAATCTTTTACCAACATCAGTTTACATTGTAATATGTCATATTTTGTTGCAGTTTGAGAGTGATATCACATGCACGTCACCCAAATATTTGAACGCTTTAAAGACATTCGATCTTGGTGTACATTAAGAATTTAAGTCTCAGTTATCTTACATAGTCCAAGACAGAAATATAGAGAGGTATACAAACACAAGCAACACAGTAGTCAAAAGGAACAGACAAATGTGGATGCATCTGCCTGTTATAGATGACGGTAATATATAGCACTATAAAATAAAGATGTGGATATACCAGCATGTTATAGATGATGGTAATAACACTATAAAATACAGAACATTTAATGCTGCACATTAATTTGGGATACTTTTTGAATTTCCTAAAGTTCAGAAATATTATCTCCCAGTCAAAGACTCATTTTTCATAAAACATATAGAATGCAGTAATCATGTTTTTTTTGTTTTTTTTTGTTTTTTTGTTTTTTTTTTTTCTTTTCAGAAATGGAATCAAGATCTTCCACAAATTGAGGACTAGCAAATTATAAACCCATTTCAGTTTTCATAATTCAGGAATCAACGTGGGAAAAAAAGAGCTCTGGGGCTATTCTTTAATCTGCAAATCCAGTATTTTTGAAAGTAAAAAAAAATCAGCTTAGTATCAAGTTTAGCTTTGTGCAGCACATTTGTGAGTTGCTTTAACCAGAATGAAATGAAATGTGTATAATTTTATTTGTAATACATGTAGTGCCACAATTATTCTCCAAACTAATGAAGAAGAAAAACTTCTGATGTAAAAAAGTTCATTAAGCACCTTTTGGCACTTTTATGACACAATCTGTAATGTCACAGTACAACATAGAGTGGTCCCTGCAGAACAGTAGTGGGAATTTCAGTCAGCTCTAAAAGCTGTAATACACTTCTTTTTCATGTATGATAAAACAAGATGTACTACAGCTTCTAAACCAATTATATAGTCAATCCAATTCACTTCTGGCCACTGTTTGAGACAATGCTGTGTTACAGCTTTCAAAGCTGTGAAACACACTTCAGTCTTGCAATTTATTCTTTCTCCCTCCATCTTGCTCTCTTGCAATACATTTGTGCAAAGCTATTATTTTTGTTGATTAACTTTCATCAGTTTCATGGCAAAATATTAATTTCCTGTATAAGTGACACACCTGCATATCCTGATGCAAAATATGAAAGATGATTGAATGCATGGCAGCTAAAACACATAAAACAATTTAAAAATACACATTTTTTTCTTCTTTCACTGAGTGCAAAATAAAAGACAAGAAATTACCTCTGAACATTTCAAATAAAGGATATGACACTTTCATATGAAGATTTAGGAAAACAAACAATGGATTGCTGCTTGCACAGAGTAGCTACTGCAATGAAAATAATAAAGATAATATTAATATTTCAAGTCAGCTGTACTTGTGTATATTCAGTGTCTTGTAGCCATTTATTATTGTTGTGTCCAACATCCTCTGCATAGTACAGGGGCTGATCTGCACTTGATGAGATGTGCTCCTCTGCTGTGTGAATGTGTGAGAACAACGAATACCACAGACAGCGAACTGCTAGCAAATGTCAAAAAAGAGAGAGACAGCGATTCTATTCTAGTCATAAGGAGCATGTGCTTAGGTAGTTCTCCACAGCAACTATGAAAATGCAGTAAAAATGAAAAAGCATTGAAGTATCACAATATTAAACATCATTACAGCTTTTCAAGATCTAAAAATATATTTCTGGTACCATATAGTAACAACACAGACTTTACAACTTTTTTTGGTTTTAAAGTGATTTCTGAAAGTCACTTACGAAATAAATATAATAATTTGTTTTTGTTTTACATCCAAACTATTTTCAAAACTTTGCAATATATATTCATTTGAAAACAACAAATGCAATTCAGTCTCCAAATTTGCAGGCTTAGAACCGTATGTATATTTTAAGTAAGAGAAACCAGAAGCATTGCAACCGAGTACTAAAGTCATACAGCAATGATGTAAAGTAATACTGAGGAAATGTTAACAAACCAAAGGACATTAAGGTCCAGCTTCCACCAACTCAGTGCACGTGTTATTTCCAGCTATAAAAGTGGATATGGCATTTCGAGTGTGAATCATTTTCTTTTTCTTTTAAATAATTTTCTTCAAAAATCATGTTCAAGGCACACAGGCAAGATTTAATAAATACCCCTTATGCAAAAACAATAATCTTGGTTTCAAACACTGATAAAAGCTTGTACCAAAGGATGTCAGAGGAGTTTCAAGGCCACAAAGTAAGAAATTATTGTGAACTAGTAACAAAGCAATTTGTGCATTCCAAATGTAAAATGTACCTAGATTTCTACTGTCTTTCATGTGAGTGTGCTATAGTGATCTATGTGAGACATATGCCAGCAATAACGTGGAAAGAGTGATGCCTGCAAAAGGTTAACTCACTGTTACAGTACTTTCCTTGACAATATTCACAAGTACTGGCCCATTAAAAAGGGCTACATCTGTGCAATATTTATTCCTTTAATTAAAAAATAAATTCATCTTCAACATGAAAATTGAAAAGGTCAGTTCATCATCTCACTTCTCAACACACATGAAAGTTCTCATATTCTAGAGTTTTTGGCTATATAGGATATGGCTTTTCAATTGTGCATCCTGGTTCAAAAGTCCCACTAAAGTTCTAAATGTTTCTGAACAAGTTTGGTCTTATTCTGGAATTTGCAGGTTAACTTCCTTGGAAAAAATATCACCATTATTATAGGTTTGTAATTAAAGTACACACATGTTTCCAGAGGCTGAAATATGCATTTTGGTAAATTACCACATATGTGGGAGACAAGAGGTCGGGGTATAAGGCCATACGAATTAACACTGTGTTCTTTTCTAATAACTGGGGAGTATCCAGAAAACTTACTACTGTCCTCACCTGCTGATTTAAAATTCAAACACTATCCTTTTCAGTCAGACTCATGTTTTCTTTGCTGTCATTTTTAGCTTTTGTTTGCGCAGGTGTGCCTCGATCTCATGCCTGAACACCAGCATTCCTAACTGCCCATGAGAGGCTTCATTCATGGCCTTGGACTGCATGCACATCTTATATTGCTCTGGAGTCAATTCATCTACACAGTGTTTCTCATGCCAGAGATGGAATAAGCCCCGTACAGGTGTTCTGATTACTATCAGGTTACTGTGCAGGTATTTACGATACAGGTGAACATCTTCTCCTCCCCAGCCTTTAATATCAAGATCAAAACCACCTAGAAAGAAAAAAGTTTTACAGGTATTAGCAACAGAAA
Organism: Protopterus annectens; assembly: GCF_019279795.1. Taxonomy (NCBI): domain Eukaryota; kingdom Metazoa; phylum Chordata; order Ceratodontiformes; family Protopteridae; genus Protopterus; species Protopterus annectens. Next base: position 12,968,848 of record NC_056751.1, read on the forward strand.
AAATGAAATCAGACTCTGGTTACATATCTCCACTTCCCCTTATCATAACACTTTTGCCTGTACTAGCAAACTAATAAGTCATTTTTTAGTCATATTTCTTAACATGCAAGTGTATGTGTGCCTCTGGTGGAAAGGTTATTAATTTTGAAACACAAAACACATTTGGTACAGAACGGTTGGTTGCCTGCTTACATTGCTTGGTGGACTTGTACAAAAAGGTCGGCAGAACTCTTTGTGAAGGAGATTCGTATCCATCATGGCATGTGGATGAGGTTTGCTGCTGACCACTAAGATGATCACCACACATTGAGTCTTGAAGACTGGCATACCTAGGGCTGTACCTTCCTTTGTTTTATGTCAAAACTCTGTTTAACCTAACAGAAATGGTGGATAACTCATGAGACTTGCATTGTCTCTTCCCCATGTTTTCTATACATGCTCTCAGTTACATAGGTTTTGCTGACTAATTTTAACTCTTTGTGACAAAGGGAAGTACTGCCAGCCCAGCTATCTGGAATTTTGTAAATAATTATATGTCACTTGTGAAAATTAATATGATTTATATAGAAGTGGACAGAAGGAGATACTGCAAGCCCAGCTATCTGGAATTCTGTAAGTGGTTATGTGTAATTTGTGAATGCCAACATGCTTCATGTAGGGTGCTTGTGCTACAACTCTGTTAGAACTGTATGTTATATACTGAGCTAAAATGTAACTACAGCATGCCCTGTTGGCTTAGAACAGAAATGTATATAAACTATTGTAGCTGTGTAAATGTATATATTTTAATGGTGGTAACTGGAACATAAAAGGTTAACTTGCAAAACTTCAGGAAAATAGTTGAAATGTAATTATTTTATAACCATATAATAAAAAAAAAAGTTTCAATGCAGAAAGGAGACAGGATGTCTAGAACTAGTGTGCCTTCTGCATTGTTTTGTAAGTGTTTTATTGTTTTATGTCTTCCAGCAGTTGCAAACATCTGAGATATATGTATTTTTCACAGGGAGATGCTAAAATGCTGACAGATTCTGACAATGGGGATTTAGCTTGGGAACTAAAGTCATGTGACAAAAAGTTATGTCATCCAACCTAACCCAGCAGTAACATTTGATATTAATTTAAGAACTCTTTGAGAGAGAGAAATAGGGCATTTTGAAATTTGTCTTTACCTAACAAGAACATCCACTCACCTGCACTTGCCTTGCTGTAAGTAAGTTTCTAGGGCATAGCAAGTATTTTAGATTCAAGTAGGAATATAGTAAAGTAGAACTTAGAATTTATCTTTATTTATCTGAGACTGTCTTGCAATGTTGTTTTAAATATTTCCTGTGATTTTGAGCTCTGATGTAATTGATCACTTACTGAGTATTGTCTTGTTCTTTTATTATTTATTATTACATATATTTAAACCTATCTTTGGGGCTGATATCTGTAAGACATATTTAAGCTCTTAGAGTACTTGCATATCTATTTGGTGACAATGTACAGGCCACTCCTAATAGCATGGCGCATGGTTAAACTATCATTTGGATTAATAGTAACATTACACAGTAGGATTGGACTCCCTTTGTTATGGGCTTTAAAGTAGCTGATAAAGAGTGGCTGATGGTAGTCAGAACTATCTTATAGTCTGGGCAGAAGGGGGCATAGTTAGTAAACCTGTGTCAGCCTTTCCCAGGAATATGTGTGTGTGTGTGTGTGTGTGTGTGTGTGTGTGTGTGTGTGTGTGTGTGTGTGTGTGTGTGTGTGTGTGTGTGTGTGTAGCTGTGCCAGTGGGGAGTCTTATTGGGGATTTGGAGAAAGAGGGAGAAACCAGCCCCAGACTGACTACGATCTCTGTGTGCTCTTAACATATATTGCATATTACTGTGTGTGTACTTGTCATCCTCTCAGTGTGTATGTTCCCCACAGTTGCCAGTGGTGAGGATTGAAGATCCTTGATTGCTGGGCCAGTACAGGGGCATCACACCCTCCATATCAGTTATGCCTACGCTTGTCATCATGACTTATATCATAGGTGAAAAGGGGTTCAGATTGGATCACTTTATTAGCCTGGGTATCAAATAGTTAAACTGAAATTAAACAATATTTGTCAGTACCAAATGTTGATTTCAACTGGTAATGGGCAACAGGAAAATGGTAGGAAAAGCAGAAAAAATGAGACAGAGAATTAAACTCCAGCACAAATATATAACCCGTAATTTAACAAATAATTGTGAGGAGTAGCACCTAGGTCAGGTGAAAGGTTGTAGGAACTTCATTTATGATTCTTATTTTCCCAAATGTATCCTATTGTAAGTTGCAATGAATTTAAGTGAGCAATTCATAAATTCTTTTGGTAGGATACAAAACTGATTTATTCAGCATCATAGGAAAGTGACGGTTTCAGCATCAAATAGGATAATTACTGAGAAACAAAAAACACACACATCCTTTGAGCTGGACAAACTACTGTTACTCAGAATTATGTTTTTTTATATATTCTTACAGTGGATGCTACCCATAATTTCTGAATCTTTTTCTCTCAGTGCTTTTTACCACATTGTTGCAAGCCAGCACTAAAACAAGACACATTTGTCACTGATAAATGCTTATTTTTAATTTAGGTTACAAAGTCTGCACCATGGTCACACACAATCAAAACTATGTGTGGATATGATTTATTTTTCATTCATGAAATTATGAATGTCATAATTTTTTTTTATTTTATTTTACTTGCACTTGAAATTTGCCTGCTTAGCAAAGAAAATTTAATCATAACTAGTGGATTCCCTTAGGATATAGAAACAGTTCATTTAGATATGCACATGGAATGCTGGATTAGAAAGTGGTAGCTTCTGTCTCTGATCATCATCATCCTTTATAGCCTGCATTACCGCTTATAATAAATAATTTCCTCACTTCTTTCTTAATTTTGGTAATGCAGTTTGACGCACATGTGCAAACTAAACAGTATAAATACAAAACTGCATTTCCTTCAAATGTGCATTTATGCTTTTTTTCATTTATTTAATTCCATTGAATGCCCTTCTGCAAATTTGACTATTTCTTGATGGAGTAGATTGCATCAGTTCTTCTGATGTTTATATCTAATAAATTCTGAAGGTTCACTACTGCAATTGTTGCAAATATATTGGCTTATGCATATTATTAAAGGCTTTTATTTATTTAGTTTGGAGTGATCTTTCTATGGTATATGAATAATTATTTCCTCTTCATATGTGAATACATCATGCCAAATGAGATTGATAAATGTTCACAAAGAGTGATAAAAAGGGTATTCCTCATATATGTTTATTGGTTACATTCTTATCAAGAGCAATTAGGAAGGACTATAAAATATTATAAGACATAACAAATATGAAAGAAGCATCTCTCAAAGAGAATATGTAAAACTGGGATAGGGTACTAGACCTTCCTTCTCTCTCTCTCTATTTCTCAGATATGCTGCAATGATGAACACATCAAATAAATGCACTGTCTTTATATGTAGAGTCATCATCTTGTACAAGTTATGTAGTTGCCATTTGAATGGTGGAAGAGTTTTGCTGCAAAAAACTCTAGAGAAGTAGATTTTAGATTACAATCTCCTGCAAGACCAATGTACCTGAACAAGGTTTCCATCCTACAACAATGTCTAACATGCAGTATTCTTGGAAGTATGTTCCAAAGAATATGCCGAAGTGTTGCAAATCTTTTTCAAAGAGATAGCTTGAAAAAAGGCAAATTATTTAACAGCTGTTCCTGGCTGAATGTTATCTTCAGCTATTATTAGACTTTCTAGGGAGTGCAGTTTCTTATTGAGACATCTAGCATTCAGCAGTAACACCTTCACCTTGTCCTGAGTAGCTTTTGGTATGTTGGAAGGTCTGTCTGTTTGGCAATGCCTAAAAAGGGCACTATAGGAGTGGATAATGTTTTGGACAATATCAGAAGGCCTAGCGGTAACAGGAGAAGACCATTCCTGGCAAAGCAGTATGGTCTGTCAACCACGTCCTTCAGGGCTGACAAGTATTGGACTCCTTTGGAATGACACCAGTATCTAAGCCAATCGATAATTTTCTGTTGGTATTGTGGCATCATCCTTGGAGATGATAGAATGCTGCTCAACGCTAGGCTCATATCTGCCTGTGACACATATTCTGAGATCTCAATCATGTCTTTCTTTATATAGTCGAAGGAGGTACAGTATATCTCAGTTCATTCATGCCCACATGGACTATCACTGAGTCATACTGTTACTTTAGGGGTAAGTGACCTGAGTACTTGCGTGATCTGGCATATCCTGGCCACTGACAGGCAACAAATTGTAACCTTCTCCTTATACAGCCTGGTAAGAAGGACATTAGTGTGTCTCACAATAGAGTTTCCTATGACCAGAATACTGGGTTTTGAAGTGTTTTGCCTTATGGGCTTGGTAGTTGAGACACAGTAAGATGTGGTTTAGATGTGGCTTTATGAGGTGTGATGGGAATTGACTTGTTTGTGTGCTTCTTGAGCTTCTGAGGACTGTGCCTGAGAGGCCATTGAGGTTTGGGTAAGTTACATGTAAGCACCTCTGCATATTTGGGTCTACATGTGTGCTCCTTTGTGGGTACAGTGAGTGATGTGTGTGAGTCATTGACAACCTGTTTGTTGCTTTTTGTGTCTTATGTAAGAGTCTAGCTTTCAGTGTAAATGTGTAACTACATGTCTAACCTAATGTATTTGTCTGTCTGAGAATTAAGTGGTTGTCAGTGTACATAAGGCATTTGTTACATTGCCTCAGGAAGCCCATGTCCACCAAGCCTGGTGCAGAGATGACAGAAAATTGCCCATCCGTGGTTGCAGGTCCTAATGTGTACTTGCAAGGGATAGGAGTGGAGGGTGCTGGTAACTGGATGAGAGAAGAGTGCTTACTTGGTGTAATCTGCAGCTAACCTAAATAGTGATGCTGCCAAGTGCCCAAACCAGATACTTTCTGAGCAGCAATAGTCCTGGGTGCTATAATAAGGACATGTAGACCTAAATAGTCCTAATTAAATGCATAAAGATGAACAAATATTGTCCAAGGAAAAGAAGAAAAAATATTTGAAAAGAAAATACAGCGGCAATATATGCTGGTTAGCATTTTCATGGGGGGGGGGTCATAAAAAAAGGAATAGCACTAAAGCAGAAGGCAGTAAAACAGGAAAGAAGCCTTGCCTATGGAAAGATGGATACAGAGTAGGTATATGGCAAGTATACAGTTCTGAGAGTCAGTAAATGTGAAAAAAGTAGAAAATAGCATGTATAATCTGAATGAGATATGGAACAATGAGCAAGCAGGTGAATTAAAGGAATGAAACCCACAAAAAGAAAGGTAGAAGGTCTTTCAATACAGATATCATTTACTGACAGGTGATTAAAAAAAACTGTGTGACATGTGGAGAAGGAAGAGATGTTACATCATTTAGAAAAGTATGTTGGTTATTAAAGTCTGAGAAATGCTATAGCGATATGAGGAAATATACCAGACAAGGAACTTGTGTAATTGGAGGCGGGTGTTTGAACTATTTCTGGAAGGTTGAGGCTTATGCAGAAAAGTGAGACTAAAAGCAATGCTACTACCACAGGGTGTGAAAAGATTAATAATAAAGTACAAAAACAGCAGAAAAATGCCACCCAGACTGAAAGAGCAATTAAGAATGTAAATAACAGAATAAATTACAAAACCACATAAGATGATGGTAGTAAAGAGATATTTTCACAACCTTGTTAGGAACAGAGCTGGAAGCCCTATGGGAAATACAAGAATGAAGTTGCTATGGGGTTACAGAATTTAGATAATAAAACTTATTGTTCTAAAACAGTGGGGGCATTAATAAAGATATTACCAAGGACGTAAAGAAAACAGGGATTGTGCATGGTCTATGAGGAAATATTAGCAGTTGAAATTTATTTTATGTATTTCTTTTAGTTAAATGTGCGTTAATTAGGCATGTAAATGGTCATGAGCCACTTTTCTGTCGCAACCTGAGCCAAAAACTTGAAAAGTTAAATGAAAGTCACAATTAAATGCAATATAAAGGAAACATTGCATGTTTTGCAATCTAGGACTAGCAAATAGTTATTAATGCTTAAACACTGTATAGAATTTAATTCTGTGTAAATAAATAAATAAATGCATACACACATATCTATAGGCATCTATCTACACACATAAATACATATAGACATAAGAGAGATACAGATATCTAGACATGCAAGCCGTTTCTTTACAGTGAAAAGAAGTCACAGCAAAGTTCACTTAAATTTTCACTTAAATGAAAATTAGAACTGAGTGGATCCACAAGACTTTCCATTGATTCTTCTGGTATTTTACACAGTCCCAGGAAGACGTAGTGGTTGACCAATGGTCCCTCTGCATCAGAGATCACCAAAATCCCTCTCTGTGAGATCCAAATGTCTGTAACACTATGGATTTACAGCCTTTGCTTTAACATAATTTCTCCATGTGATTGACATTATACTACTATATTACAGTTGTTTTATACCATATGTTCTGCATTGTTGTATATTGGCCACACATACCACAATCAGATTTTTTAATAATGTAAAGTGTATACACAGTACATCAAGACAGCATTTTATATTTAATAATGTTGGGAGACATTTGAAATAGGTCATATTGAAAAAATTGTCCCAAATTCAGTCAATAGATATCAAACACCTAATGGGGTTGTTCATACTCTGAACTATTGCAGCTATGTACATTTGAAGGACAGCAAGACTTGCGATAGATTTTTATTTGGTATTTTAGAAATTGTTCATGTCAACACTAGAGGGGGTAACAAAGAAAAAAATAGGCGAAAGAGAGGTATGGTGGCAAATCAAACTAAACGCCACTGTCTCTCCAGGTTTAAACGATTACATATCTATAAAACCCATGTTGGATGACAGGAGAATATAGTTGCATTCAAAAGTAAAAAAGTCTACTACTCTCTATACTTCATACAACTCATTTTAATATGCATTATTTTAATATGTATTATTTTAATATGCATTATTTATATATTACACTTTTTTGCACAAAGCACTATGCACTTTATATTGCATATTTTGGTATTCCACATCCTTGAGCTACACTCTTGCACTTTATATCCCTCAGGGTGTATAACAGCAGATTCCAGCATTTACCATTCAGGATTACAATTACAATTGTTGTGGTCCTTACAGCCACAAGTTGATTTTATTGTAGTAACATCTGTTTCACAAAAGTTCTGTCGAATTGTTTATATAATATTATTATATTATTAGGATTTTAAATATCGTCATGCAGAATTTATTCATGTCAACATTCTTATAACATTGTTTAACAGTTTTTCAGTATGTATGCATCAGTCAGCATTCAGTGGTAGCAGGTTAAGGGTTAAAATATTTGCAGCCAATTGATTTTAATTACTTTATTGGAAGCATGTGTAAGAGTATATAAGTCACATCTTATTGTAGCAAAGTGTTCTGATGAAGTCTATTATTTTTAGATGAAAGCGCTCAACTTGTTTTTTAATCGTTGTTTATTAAAAGTAACTTCTGCTACCTGGTGGACTGGTGAACATTTTTATTGTGACTTAGCCGTCACCTACTGTCACATACTGCTTCACTGGAACTGGATTATTTTCAGAGTTTGTTCGTGTTGTGGTTTCTGGTTCCTTTTCTTTTCATTTTATTCTGTATAGAAGGCGGCTAGAAGACCAAAAGGTTTGCAGTTCATTACTGGAAATGCTATCAATCTGGTAGTGGAGGTAGTGCAACACAGCTGCATGCAGCCAGGAATCAATGATCCTTGGAGCCACCTCTCACCAGAAGCACAAGATAACATTAATCCCAAGCTGCTTCCTGAGAAGTACAATCAACCCAGATGTTGCTGTGTTCAGTACATCTGCTATAGTCTTCTCTTGGTAGATGCCCTGGATACAGCCTCGCAGCAGCTGGACACAACAGACAGCTTAGGTACACTTAGACACAGGAGGGATACAGATATCTAGGCATGCAAAGCAATTCCTTTACAGTGAAAAGAAGTCACAGCAAAGTTCACTTAAATGAAAACCAGTACACTTTGTTTAACACACCTCTGATTAGTTAGAGTTCTACATTTAAAGTCTCTCAATAAAATGCAATAGTTCTTGCAATTTCTCAGGACTGGTCCTACATCTCTGGTCAAGCTGTCTTGCAATCTGAAATGCATCCACAATTAAGCTCCTGGTTCTCATTGAGTGGATCCACAAGACTTTCCATTGATTCTTCTGGTATTTACACAGTCCCAGGGAGATGTAGTGGTTGACCAATGGTCCCTCTGCATCAGAGATCACCAAATCTCAACTCCTGGATGAAAATCCCTCTCTGTGAGATCCAAATGTCTGTAACACTATGGATTTACAGCCTTTGCTTTAACATCATTTCTCAATGTGATTGACATTATACTACTATATTACAGTTGTTTTACTAACGTAATATGTTCTGCAATGTTGTATATTGCCCACACATACCACAATCAGATTTTTTAACAATATAAAGTGTATATACAGTACACTGGGACAGCATTTTATATGTAAAAATGTTGGGAGACAATGTTTGAAATAGGTCATATTGAAAAAATTGTCCCAAATTCAGTCAATAGATATCAAACACCTAATGGGGTTGTTCATACTCTGAACTATTGCAGCTATGTACGTAGTGCTTTTGCACCCATATTCGGATTGAAACTTGCACCACTGAAAAAGAAATTATCTGTTCTTAAACACCAAACTTGGTCCTGTAGGGTGTCCAAAGTACATGTCTGTATAGAAGGTGGCTAGAAGACCAAACGATTTGCAGTTCATTACTGGAAATGCTATCGATCTGGTAGTGGAGGTAGTGCAACACAGCCGCATGCAGCCAGGAATCAATGATCCTTGGAGCCACCTCTCACCAGAAGCACAAGATAACCTTAATCCCAAGCTGCTTCCTGAGAAGTACTATCAACCCAGATGTTGCTGTGTTCAGTACATCTGCTATAGTCTTCTCTTGGTAGATGCCCTGGATACAGCCTTGCAGCAGCTGGACACAACAGACAGCTTAGGTGCACAAAGGCCCTGAAGGGGAATTCACCAAAACTGCAACAGGCCATTCAGTGAAGTCCCATACATAAATTGCGCAATCAGAGACCATCAGGAATCAATGCCCCTCTGTGAAGCAAAGAAGTAGCATTAAGCAGACATTACCTTACAGGCCATGACTAAAAGTGACTGGCAGGTAGACGATTAAAAGTCAAAGCACAGCTGTCTGCAACAGGATTGCCAGTGTCTGCAAGAGACTAACAAAAGGAAGAAAAGTGGATACCAGAGCTTATTGTTTAGGAAAGGAACAGTTTCATACAGTGTGGGTGGAGGGTCACAAGGAAGGTAATACCTTTAAATTCTTAGACTTGCAAGAGTGAGCTGTGAAGCTTTTTCACATACACTGGCTAGAAAGGTTGGTTCTCTGATTCGACACTTTGCCTAGCCTGAGGACCAATCTGATCACAAGACACTGACCGATTTCTGCCCCATAAATCTTCATAAACTTAACAGCCAGTCGCTGACTGGCTGGCAAATAACACTAGCTTTCTTCCACCTCCTATCCTTGTCATGTTTTAGGCTTAGATTTCAGTCTGCAATCTTTCTATACCAAAGCAAAAAGTTAATCTAAAAGTGATATGAATAAGTCTATTTTGTGACCAAAGCTCTCATTACTGAAGTTTAGCTTGATCAAAAAGAAGCAAATGACTCTGGTGTATCTACTTCTTCTTACAAGGTCCACTGTATCTTTTACATTCAGTCTATCCAATAGTAATAAAGAGCTCCAGAGAAGCAAGCTTTAATATCCGACATAGATTGTTTTTTAATCAAAGACGTAAAGGAGTTCCACCCCTCCTGGGGTACACTAGAAAGGCTTCAGATATAGTGTTTTAGGCCACTCTTAACTCTGTTTTGTTTATCTGACTGGGTATCTGGAACATAGACCAACTGGCCAACCCAGCTTCATTAAGAAGGATCTCCCTTAATGCATCTATGTTTTTTCCCTATTGTACAGATTTCTGAGATATCCACTTGAAGTGTTTCAGTGAGCTATTGCACAGACAACTTAAATAAACCATGGTGTATTTAGACTAATATGGCCATCTTACTATAAAGTTATATGCAATCCAAATCTGCCAGCACTACAGTAACTACTTATTACTAATTTTATTTTTTTCCTAACCCTTAATGTTCTCACGGTGGCAGGCATGTTGGCATGAACTTATCTTCTTGAAAAGCTATTTTTTGACCATAGTGCACTATGAGGGCACAACAGATGAGACTGTACTGACAGATCACAGTCCCATTGACTTAGAATGGAAGTAGTGAGAAATGCTGTCATGTCTGAGAATAATCAGTAAATATGTCAGTGTTATTTCTGCAGTGCATATGTGTTTCCTACATATGTGTTACACTATCTGTGCAAAGTTCTTAGACAGGATACAGAAATAAGTGACATAACTTAGCCTTTTTAAAAAATGATGCATTGTGAGTCTCAGGTCTTCTTTTCTTTCCATGAGTCAGATAGGGTGTTATATTTCTTGGCTTGCAAAGCCCTGTTAGTGAAGTTTCTGTCATTGGTTATCAGGCTTATTCACCTTCAGACTGTAAAAGGTTAATATGTTTATGACCCCATAAATATATTAAATATGAATGAATGTCAGGATTACAGGCAGCCTGGAGGATGAGAAGCTGGAGGACTGTGTTGCCTATGTCATTTGCAAGTTTTCTGAGTAGATGGAGATTTCTGCAGTGGAATATGTACTAGGAGAGGGTCTACAGAGTGCCTCACTGTGTAATAGCATGATATGCCACATACTGTTTGAAGGAACAAGTTAAGTCTCTGTTGTGAACAGCAGCAAACACTTTTATGGTTAAAGATATTTTCATATATTTGAACAAGACTATGCACCAGGCACAAGGAAGTGCCACGCAGCATTATTTTCCTACATTATGTAGATAGCATCATCTTAAGTTTATGCTACTCTATACAGCTGCTCTTTGAGTCACCTTCCCAGTGGGAATCGTGGTCATTTTCTTTAGCTGAGAAAGTGCTGGCAAACCTGTTTAAAGAACTTGGTTCTGCCCCAAAACATTGTTGAGAGCTCCTCATCCATCCCCTGAGCTCTCCTTGCTGTGCAATGGCAGTTGCAGGAACTGTGACACAGGGCATTAGAGACTTGGAAAGCGTTTTTGATATTGGCCTTTTTCTGCATGAGACATTGTATTGTTTGATGTTAAGCAAGTGTAGTGGTTTAGATTTAGTTAGAGCTTAGTTAGATCTAAGCAGTTCAACAGTTATGCCCATGAAATCACCTGGACTATTTGCGCTGGCTTGTTTTGGTACATCCTCCATGTGTCCATAGGGAGTTCTTCCTTGTTTACTTGGGGGGAGGGACTATGGAAATCTAAAGAGTGGCCTATAATTCCACTGCCATTGATTGTCACTACTAGAGCCACAAATAGAGTAGTGGTAGGGGCAGCAGGGATTCAGAGTTTTTAACTTTTTGTTTTTCATTTTGCAGTTCTGCTTTGATATGGACAGATATAGTTTTAAGGAGCTAACCTGTACAGATTTAAACCCAGCAGATGGGGACTGAAATACTGTTTTAATTTCAGGTTGATTTAGTATCTATGGGGGTGGCCTATCGTACATTTTGAATTGCTTTCTTTGAATTACTTGTTTATATGATGCAGCCTGTCTAATTTTGCATTGTTCTTGTCTTTGCTCTCATGAATCTTAAGGGAGGCAAACTGCCTCCATCTTTGAAGTAGTTATTTGTGCTTCTAAGAACACAGGGTGATAAAGTCCTAAGTAAGTAGTTCAGCTGGGTAATGTTGAGCGTGTGATTTTCCTTGTCTGTGTTTATTTCTTTTTATGCTTATTTTTATTTATTATTTTTATAGAAATGATAACTATTTGTTGCCAAATGAGACACTGCTGCTTGAATGCTGAATTGGTTGAGAGGAATTTGCAGATTCTTCTGATATTTCCTTCAGGCTAGTATGATGCAGGATGTGGAAGGAGTGGGGATTTTTTTCTTCTCTTATAGCAAATGCTTCAGTTACTAATATGAGTCATTAATTGGGGTCCATTGACCTGCTAAAGAGAAGAAAAACTTCAAATCAATATAATCTTTCTTCAAGAGACCTACCTCTTGGATCAGGCGAATCTGATGCTGCAGCAGAGTGCGTTTCTTACAGGCATTTTTTCTCCTATCCTGATGGCAGGTGAAGGGTTGTTGTTAACTCATATTTAAGGGACCTGCGGGTGAAGATTATTGACAATATAGAATAACTGGGGGAGATTTATTATTCATAAGTATTCCACTGAAGAGTGAATTCATATGTTGGTTAACCATTACTTACCCCCAGGACTACTGTTAGTGAACTGAGGGGATATCCTGAGGAAACAGATATTTTTCGGGGGGAGTTGCACTGTGGAGGGGACTGAAGCACAATTTTTAGTGTATATGAGTACAGTCTGGTCTGAAGCAAGGTGTGGCACTCTCTGTTCCAAAATGTTTGTCCAGATATGTACAGATAATAGTTATTTTGGACACTTATGCCTTAGTACCATTATCCAAATTATATTATACCTGTTTTTCTCCCTCTTACAGTACATTTTTACGTATGGATACAATTTTGTTGTTGAGGGATCATAGCTTTTTGGTTGAAGCACTACACATTTTGCCCCTCTCAAACCATTCCCTGCTTAAATTATGGAAGAGATGAAGTGACTACCCAAGTTTGACTCCCTAGAGGGCTAATTATAAATAATTGGTAGGGGGGAAGCTGTTCCAAACATAAACAAAGGTCTTTTCCCACTGATAGACTGGCATGGGATATTTTCCCAGTGGATATCATAACTCTTGAGTGAGACAAATTTAAATAGAATTTGAAGCAGGAAGTACAGAAATCTGAAGCCTTTGCCCAGCAGAGGAGTATAGGATACATGCTGGTTTTCACAGAATACAGGAATCATTTTTTTCTGATCCAGAGGGAGATTCTCTGGAATTCCCATGGGCCAGGAAGTATCTGTTTCAGGGCAAAAAAAAAAAAGAATAATTGTTTGAGATGTAAGGTTGGATTTGTTATGAACTCCTTCAGATTAAAAGACTATGAAAGCCCTCTGAAACTTAGTGGCATCTAGGGGCCTACAGACATCAATAGTCTATTGTCAGGATACAAATCTGCTGGACCTCCTTTGTGATATAGTTGTTTTGGAAGCACATTGTAGCATCTAATATAAATTTAGTGAGCATCAAAACAGTGAGTGCTATTTTACTTTCACCAAAAGAGGAGTTTGCTATTTTCTCCACTGTTGTTCGACCTCCGAGTTGATATACACAAGTTGAGGGGGTGTGGGGAGTGCACCCCCAAATGGAGGTGCAGGGTGACTTGCCACCCTGTAAAAACAAAATTGCTGAGTTGTTCATCAAAGGTGGTTTTGGTCAATGGTTTTTATTTTTTTTTTCCATTCGGGGAAACTACATTTGATGACTTGACATAAATATATTGTTTCTATCCCTTGGGATATCCTTAAGATATTTTACAGTTATCATATCCACACATGTAGTAGGTGAATTGGACAATCTAAATTGGTCACAGGTGTGAGCGTGCTTGTGAGTGTGTGGTGTGGAAGAACATCTGCAGCACAGTGAGCCACCAGGTGTTGTGAACCTTGGCTCTAGATGATTGCCACTGTTAAAGTGACACTCCAATCCCATGTGTAAAAATGGGAAAAAGGGGTTTTGGATGGATGCGTGGATGGATACTGACTTTATGCTGAGTCAGATTTACCCATTGATTGGGTAGCATGTGTGCAGGATTATCTAACCTCTCTGGCCCTCCCAACATTAAGTAATAAGAAGAGAGAAGACATTATGAACCATATAATATGCAAGGAGGTTGCTCACACTCTTTAAAGGCATCCTGGAGGTAAGGCCCCAGGGAAGAATGATTTACCAATTGAAATATATAGTTTCAGCAAGGAAAAATTTATATTAAACTTGTTTTTCTAACTAATCATATTCTTTTGACTAGCCATTCCCCATATTTTTGGAAGTAGGTGGCTACTTTATCTAAGAAGGACTCCCTTCTGGTTGCCTCATATAGGTCCATTTCAATTTTGAATCATGACTACAACTTGTGTGAATATTAGCAAGGAGGTGCACCTTCATTGTGACAGGTATTATCCACCCTGATCAAAATGTCTACGTTCTAGACTGGTTTATATTTTATAACTTGATTACTACATCTTTTGTAATGAAGAACACCATGAATGGTAGCAAAAGGGTGTTGATGGCTGGAATCGATGCTGAAAAGGCCTTTGATGCCATTCAATTGGTGTTTTGTTACAAGCAATGGAAGTGCTTGGGTACCCCAAAGAATTCATAACCATGCTCAGTAAGCTATATTTTTACTTGACTGTAGTATTAATTTAATTAGGCATGGAGCTATCTCTGCTGATAACTTTACATAAGGGACCTAGGTAGGAGTGTCCCCTTTCCCCTCTCAGTAGTTTGTCCTTTATATTGAACCCCCTGGCTGCCAAAACAAAATCTTCTGAAATTAAAGACTGTGTTACTCAGGGCCAGGTGCTTTAACTGTCTTTATATACAGAGGACTTCCTCTTGTACAGCCTCTCTCCTGAGACAATCTTCAGTGAGTTAAGAGTGTTTTCCTTGCTGGGCTGGTATAAAGTCAACTCAACCAAATAAGCTAGGCCTGCTCCTCTGTTTTGTTTGAGTCTTGCCCATTTTTATGGGATTCCACCCAAATTGCTTATTTATGTCTGAGATATGGGCATACTATGAAGGATTGTGACACAACTTATCTAACAGGAAAATTATCCACAAGACAATTTTTTGTACAGTTCTGGAGAGTCATGGTGTTGACCTTGGTGAAGAATGTCCAAAGATGCATATGTTCCAGATGCAGGAAAGCCTTGTGATTAGGCAATTTGTTATTGAGACTTCTGAAATTGAAATGAAATACTTTAATATGGTCCACATTGGGGATTGTTTAATATGCTGTGTTGGAATGTCCATTAATTGGACTCTGCCTGAAAAAGGTGCTAAGGATGTAGGCAGTATGCAGAAGCTGCTGATTGAGAGGTACAGGTCACCCCTTACAAAGTAAGCTGAACTATCAAGTATTTCATCCCATGCTGCCATATACTGAATATCCCTAGAATGACATCAACTATTCATGCAATTATTGAAGTCAGTTATCTTTTCTTTGTACTTAAACATCATTCTTGTTGAAAGAAGAATTCCACGCAGGACCAGAGTCTTACCTGAATTTCCAAACACGAAACACACACGAGTCTACAAAATACTAAATAAAGAGCCCAGCAAGACTGTAAACTCTTTTATTAATGTTTCTGAATTTGTCGCATGCAGGAACATTTCTGACATTTCTCTCTCCATGTCCCTCAGGATTTTACATCTTACAGGTCATTTCCTCCTATATGGATCATTACCATGTCTTAGTCATAATTGCTTCAGGAAAGGCTTTTAAAGTTCTTGTAATGTCAGAGATCCTGGTACCCGAAAGGCAACTGATTGTAACCTTATCCTTGCCCAGTCATGAGTGGAGAATCTGTATACTTAATAACTGGGTCATCAATCACTAAGACATTTTCTGTAAGTTGAGTGTTTGGCAGTACATGATTGGAAGCAGTCTGACGGTGGGTGTGCAGGGAAGAGATGACTTGGAAAATTTCTACTCAGACCTATTCTTACTAGTTCTAGGAAGCTTTGGTAGAAATTGTTTAATAGCCTCAGCATGTGACATTTTAATATCTACAATTTTAATTATTGTGGTAAAACTGGTTGTAAAATAAATTTTATGTTGTTTTCATTCTTGCCTTGAATCTATTGTTACATCTATTATTTCGCTGAGCTAATTGCATCCTAGCTTTGTATTCATTTCTTATTTCATCCCACATGTTGTTTCTATTTCTTCTTGAGCTAGTTAATTTGTAAATGCACTCTAAAGACTTAAGTTCTATGCTACTTGCAGCAAAATCTAAATTTAGGCTTATATTTCTCCTGCCTGTTATATACTCCCATATGGCAGTGCCTCTAAGAACTGAAGTGGATGAGGAGTCACCATACCTCTCAACCTGGAAACATCAAAAATCTGGACAAAGGCCCATGAAAAATAGGTATAAATCTGTACACTGATTAACATAAAATTTGCATACATAATTATGTAACCCCACCTACTCCAGTGGAATTGTGGGATACCAACTTTCAAACACAAACTGAAGAACAGACAACCAAAATATGGCTCCAGACTCTGTAGTAAATGATAACCATTTTTTTTTAAATGTGTAGCAAAGATGTTCACTGGGAAGGGAGAAGATGAGGAACCTTAGGATTTTGTTTTTATATGTTCATAGGTAGGTACTAGGCTATCAGCCCTAGGGCCTATACAAGCCCAGCCAAAAAAGTACCCTGGCTTTTGCCACTCAAGAAAATTATTTTCATGTGCCACTGTCGAGCAGAGCTACAGAAGTGATCCCCGGGGTGAATTTCCTATTTCCCATCCAATCATCAAGATTCTTCTTGAAGAGTGCTAATGAGGAGCTTTGTTTGATATAGATAGGTAGTTTATTCAAGAGTATGGGACGTCTCTGGAACAGGAATCTATCCCTCCGGCATGTCCTGTTTATTGTGGTGACAAGGTTTAGGTCCATAGAACGTGTAGCTCAGATGGATTGGGATTTCTTTAAGTGGAGCATGTCCAATGTTAGGCAGAGATCACCTCTGAGTAGGCGATATGTGATGGAGTAAAGCTGTAGTTTTTTGAGACGGTCTGAGTAAGGCATCTGTTTGAGGCCAGTAATCCTCTTTGTGAGGTATTTCTTCGGCCTTTCCAGTTGTTGTAGATGTCTTGTGAGGTACATACCAAAAGGGGGGGTTGTACTCTATAAAGGGACTAATGCGTGATGAGTAGAGGGGAACAATGACCTCTTTTTTTCTGGATCAGAAACCTTTTGTGATGAGGTGTGCCATGTAGAAGGATTTCCTGACTACTGTGGCGATGTGATTATCAAAGGAGAGACTACTGTCCAACTGTGTCCCAAGGTCTCAGTGTTAAGTATACTACCACCTATGTTGCAGTTCACGGGTACAGAGTTTTTACAAAAAGGGATGACAATGCACTTTTTGGCATTGAGCTTGAGGCCATGGCTTTGATACCAGGCATCTGCCTCAGTGAAGCCCTTTTCTAGGCTGTCCACATTGTTAGGAGTTTTGATTACGGCTCCTAGTTTGCAGTCATCTGCGAACTTCATTAGCCACAGACCTTCTGTGTTAGCCTGTACTTCAGAGAAGTAGATACCAAACAGGAGAGGACCCAGGACTGAACCCTGTGGGTAGTCCACTTGTCACTGGTCTGAAGTTGGATTTGGAGTCTGCTACTTTCACACTGTGGGTTATGTCAGTGAGCCAGTTGGCAACCCATCTTGTGACATAGGGATTTATACCTAGTTTGGTGAGTTTATCTATAATTCCAGAGTGGGGATGGTGTTGAAAGCCTTGGCAAGATCTAGATAGGCTGTGTGAACCACCTTACCCTCGTCTACGGCTTTGGTGACTGCTTCAAAGAAATCTATCAGGTTTAGGAGACATGATTTGCTTTTTACAAACCTGAACTGGGTGGGGTCCAGAGTTTGGAGATTACCAATGTCTTTGTTTATAAGTTCCATGATGATACGATCCACGGCCTTGCAGACCAGGTCCATCAGACTAATGGGGCGGTAGTTCCCGGGGTTAGTGGTGGCTCCTCCTTTGTGGAGTGGAATAACCGTCGCTGTGCGCCATTCAGTGGGCACAAAGTCTGAGATGAGGCTATGATTGAACATGGTACTTAGGTGGGGTGCCAGTTCATTCTGTAGTTTGTGTAGAACGCAGCCTGAGATGTTTTCTGGTACCATGGATGCTGTGTTCTTGGCTTTGGAGAGTGTGTTTTTTACCTGTGCAGCCATGATTACAAGAACTTTGCATTCTTCCGGTATAGAGATGGGCTCTTTCATGGGTGAGAGGGGGGTAAAGTTAGCACTGATCCTATCTGCCAGGATGTTGGCAATATCAGTTGGATCTGTATATTTAGTGCCATTATGCTGTAACTCAGAGCAAATCTGAGTGTTGCCATTGTGATTCTTGACATAGCTATAGAATGCTTTGTGATTGTCTTTAGAATCAGAGGTGATTTTGTTTTCGTAACTAGCTTTGGAGGATTTTATGAGGGATCGCAGCTTCTTACTGAGGCTGACCAGGGAGCTCCTCCAGTCATGGGATTTTACTCTCTTTTGCAACAGTTTCTTCCTTCTGTTGTACAGTTTGTTTATGGCAGTAGACCACCAGATTGCCTTCCTTTTTTTGGAGGATAGCGTCTTGGTTCTGTTTGGGATAGCACGATCCATCCACTTGTGTAAGTGCTTATAAAGTGCAATTGTGTAGGATTCAGTAGTCATAACTATACTGTCCATCTGCATGGGTGTCCTGAAGTTCACCACTTCTGTCTTAAGAAGCATGAAGTTGGCTTTGGAGAAATCTTTTATCATGGTTTCCTTAATGGGGGATGGGGGCAGGATGTGGATATCTAGGGTGATTAGCTTATGGACGGATCGGACCAATGAGGCATTGACTTCAGGTTTGGAACACCGGCCACTCATGTTGATAATGACTAGATCTACAGTATTGTTGCCCCTGGTGGGGTTGGGGGTGTGGCTAAGCTGATCCAGGGCACTGGAATTTATGAATTCCAGAAAGCATTGAGTGAAGGAGTTGATACATGAGTAGTTTTCCCAGTTAATGGTGGGATAGTTGAAATCGCCCATTATTAGGGTATTTGGTTGAACCCTAATATTTTCCAGTACATCAAGAAAAGAGGAGTGGGAATCCTGGGGCATGGTGGGGGATCTGTAGCAAGCTACAGTTTGGATTGCAGTTTTGCCCAGAGTTAGTTGCACTTGGATAACCTTGGATGCATTATGCTGAGCAACTAGCCTGGAGGTGTTATTGCACCTATTGAATATGGACACACCTCCACCTTTGGTGTTCCGGTCTAGGTTACATGGCCGAAAGGTGTGGTATGAGTTATAGCCTGGTAGTGCAGGGGTGCTCTCTGGAGCCTTGAACCAGGTCTCAGTCACTGCACAGATATCGATGTTCTCCATTTTAAGGAGTGCCTCGAGTGAGTGCATTTTGAGATTTAGACTTCTAGCATTGAGTAGCATCACCCTCAGTTTTTGCTTACCTGTTCCTGTTATGGTGGTGAATTTGTCATTTGTGCCTTGCCTAAAAAAGGCACTATAGGGGTGGCAAGAACCTTAGCCAATATCCGGAATCCCAGGGCTGACAGGTGCAGGTCATATCTGGCAAAGCATTGTGGTCTGTCGACCATGTCACCCCAGGCAGACAGGTACTGGATCCCTTTAGAATGACACCAGAAGCTTAGCCAATTGTTGAAGTCAATCATTTTGTCCTTGTACTGCGGTATCATTCTGGGTGATGGCAGAATGCTACTCAGAGCTAGGGTCATACCTGCCTGGGCTACAAGATCGGAGAGCTCTTCCATGTCTCTTTTCATGTAGTCCAGGGAGGTATGTCTCAGGTCGTTCACATCAACATGGACAATGACAGAGTCATATTTGTACCTGTTGTGAAGTGACCTGAGTGCGTGGGTTATGTGGTGGATCCTGGCACCCGACAGGCAGCTGACAGTAACCTTCTCCTTGTTTAGCCTGGTGAGTGGGACATCAGTGTGCCTGACTATAGAGTCACCTATGACTAGTGTGTTGGGTACGTTGTTTTGCCTTATTGGCTGTGGTTGAGTGGCACACTGAGTCTGCGGGCTATGTGTCATTTGGGTTGTGTTGGGGGGTGGAGGTTGGTTGCATTTCTGCTTTGGAGGTCTCTGTTGCTTATTATTATTGAGAGGCTCCGCAAATGTTTTTGTGTTTCTATGTCTGGATTTTGGAGGTGTAGATTTAGTGAGACTATGTGATGAGTGTGGTGTGGTTCAAGTGTTTACCTTCTCCTCTTGACTGTCAAGTTCAGTCTTGGTTGGAGAGAGCTTTACCTCCAGTTTAGCTAGATAAGTGCATCTCTCACAGTTTGTAGTGTTGGGTGGTAGGAGGAGAGGGTTGTCTGTGTACGAGGCAATTTCTACATTCCCCAAGATGCCCAGATTCATCAGATAGACAGAAGAGAATACTGGGAGCTGACTCTTGGACATGCCTGAATAAAAAACTATTTTCCTCTAGATAAGTGAAGAATGTGAGTGCAACAGCTGTTTTTCTCTAAGCAAATGAGGAAAGTAAGTTCCAAAACTGTTTTCCTCTAGGTAATGAGGAAGGTTGAGTGCTGTAGCAATTAGTAGCTTATTTAGTGCTTACAACAAGTTCTGAACAAGTGCTTTTGGTGACTTGCAGTATATAGGTTTTGTGGTAAAAGCATGGCATTTAATGGTAGGCAATATTCTAGCCTTATCAAAAAGAATATTATCATTTGCTAGGACCTTCAAAAGTCATTCTCCATGGCTTACTGATCAGTGGCATAGCTAGAGTTTGTGCTGCCCAGCCCTGTCTGATTTTGCCCATCCCCCCCTCAAAAAAATCATAGTCGAATGGGACCCCCCCCCATATAAAGCCACCCCCCCTGCAGAAATTCCAATGTCCCAT
This sequence comes from Protopterus annectens, assembly GCF_019279795.1. Classification (NCBI taxonomy): domain Eukaryota; kingdom Metazoa; phylum Chordata; order Ceratodontiformes; family Protopteridae; genus Protopterus; species Protopterus annectens. Next base: position 12,989,608 of record NC_056751.1, read on the forward strand.
TACTGGGCTGTTTTGCCCCATTTAACATAAACACTAATGTGCATACTGCTTTACTTCTACAATGATTATTTGGACTTCATTTAACTTTTATTTTACATTTTATAGCACAAATTCTGATAGACATCTGCTAAACAAAGCAATACAGTCCCACAGTGAAAATAGACAGCATAAAAGCTTCTTTGCCCATTAAACACATTCTTTGAAACAGCACTGAAATCCACATTCAAAGAAAATTTATCTGGCCAGCGACAGATAAAGATTACATTTGAGTGATCCACAAAAATTGCATTTGAGTTCTTTTCAAATCATAGGCCCCTTACACATAAAACATACATGTTCTCTTTGATACACCTTCCTGACTGTATTAAATTATATTCCTTGTATGATACAGCACAATTGTTAGAGTGTATTTTAAATTTATTGTTTTTAACATTTTTCCATTAAGCAATGAAACAAAATGCATACAACAATAATGACAAAACTGCTCAATTCAGAAATTTTCATCATAAAAGTCTACTTAAATATCTACAGTCCACCAGTATCAGTAAATATGCACAATTTCTGCAGAAGTAAACATCATCTAGATGATTCCACATTAAAGAGGTCTGTAACCAATGAAGAGGTTGCCGCTAGCAAACAACTTTATATTTTATTGTTTCATCTACAAATAAAGTGCCTGTTGCCTTTGAGGGATAAATTGCCTGTTACATGAAAAATGATAAGCTACTAATATTGCGATGGGGAATGGATGGCAAACTGATACAGATTCACAATTACTAGGTATCTCTGCCAAAGAGGACATTTTCAGGGCTGCAGCATCCACCCCCTTTAAAAGTACAGCACAGTACAGTATCAGTAATCCATCTACACACTGCGGGAATAGAACCCACAGCCTTCTGCATTAAAAGGCAAGCATTTGACCTATTGTGCTACTAACACAAACAGACTTCACATAAGCAGCACTAAACTTCTCTCCCCCTGAGGAACTATGCAGCGCAAGTTAAGATTATGAAATCTGGAAAAAGCATTTATTAAGGGGAGGAGACAAAGGCCCCAAACCAGGGACACATTTTAAACATTGCTTGTACAATTTTAGAAAGATTGCTACTTGCTAGAATGAATAGCCATTTAAGTTTCAGTCTTCCTATCATTAGTAAATTCATTTCTCACTAATTTTCTAAAAACCACAAATTGTAACTGCTGTGGGTAGGGAATTTAGGCTCTTGTCAGCTGTACCTAAGGTACAGGGTTTGAACCTGTATATTTCTACTTACCAGACACACACACACAGGTTAACAGAGGCAGCTCCATTACTTTACCAGCAATGAAATGTCTGTTAAAAGCAGATGAAACAGCCCTCGGTTAGCCAGTTAAGCAGATAATTACATTTGCAGGCCCTCAGTTTGCCAGTTAAGTAGAGAAACTGAAACACAACTTAAAAGCAAGTAGCAACTAATAACACACACACACACACACACACACACACACACATTAATGGAGGCAGCTCCATTACACACACACATACACTTATGAAGGCAGCTCCATTACTTTCCCACCAATTAAGTGGCAGTTAAGAGCAGATGAAACAGCCCTCGGTTTACCATTTAAGCAGATAAACTGAAACAACTTAAAAGCAACTAATAAACTGAAACACCAGCAAAGCAACTAGCTTATGAAATGGCAGCTTCACACACTTAAAGCAACTTTCCAGGCAGCTCTTAAAAGCAATTAATTTTCCCAGCAGATGAAAGTGAAACAGCAGCTCCACATACTTAAAACAACTTTCCAGGCAGCTCCACACACTTAAGGCGGGCAAGTTAAACATGCACCTAAAGCAGAAGAAATCGCCAGCTCATCAGTTAAGCAGATAAACTGAAACAACCCTACTTAAAGCGGTGCGGACTTACATAAATCACACTGTTAGTTTAATTAAGTTTCCTTTCTTACTTGGAGGCTGTGAGCTGCAGAGTATGGAATAAAACGTATGTACATCTGCCAACTGCCGGCATTTTTGTTTATATTTCCTATTTCCGTCCAGTCCAACAGGCAGTAGCTGAAGTTATTACGCATGCCCCTGTAGGTTGGTGATGCGCGGTGACATCAGCCATAAACTTAAAGTGGTAAACGTCTAATACAAAAAAAAAAAAAAAAAAGACAGGGAAACTCGGAAATTAAGGAGGCCACTTGGAAATTCGTGGCACCCCAATATTTTGCCCTCAAAACTGGTAAATACCAAGGAATTCAGTATGGTTGAGAGGTCTGGGAGTCACCATATGTGGACATACTGATGGATGTCTCTTCTTCCCTAAATGACTTACTTTATGTTCTACCTCATGTCTCTTCTCTAAATGGCTTACTTTATGTGCTGCCTCTTTACTCTTTAGTGTTACATCTAAAGAAAATCTCACTCATAAATTTCACAAAAGCATTATTCTTACCCATGCATATGAACAACAAATCTGTTATGTTCCTTACATAGAAACGCATACTATTACATGAAAAATAGGAAGTTGGAATAACCAGTTCCATATATAACTTAGCATATGCAGGAGGGAAAGATTCATCCATGTCTAAACCCTGTTACTGACATACATTGTTGCTAAATAACAATTTATGTAATGTATTTAACTGCAGTCTCTAGCAACATGGTGAACAGGGGCAGAGTCCTGACCATGACTCAGGAGAACCAGGTTTGAGTAGCACTCCTGAACACCAGATAAGCTAGTTGGGGTGGGAAAGAATTGCTAAAATGCAGGCATACTTTTCCTCATCACATGAGGAGGACCTGCTTAGATATAGTCCTTGGCTGGGACTGGAGGATATAGCCCAGACAAACAAAAGTTAGGGGAGACACAGGAAGATCATAGGAAGTTACTAGGCTATTCACCCTGAGGCCATTACAAGCCTAGCCAAGAATTTAGTCCATGTTCCAACAAGTCAGCATCCTATGCCACTGTCCTGCAGGGACATAGGTGGAATCCCAGGGGTGTATTTTCTGTTCCCCATCCAGTTAGCCAGGTTGCGCTTAAAAAGGTTTAATGAGATACTCTGCTTTACGTGGAGAGGGAGTCTATTCCACAAAAGGGTGAGTCTCTGGGACACAAATCTATCTCGCCAACAAGTCCTATTGATGTCACAGATCAGGATGAGGTCTCGTTTGTGGGTTACTCGAGTGGAGCTTGACTTGCAGATCATCAACTATGGATGGTCTGTGCATAGCAGCATAGGTACATGAAATGTAATGAACATTAACTCAAAGGGGAAAAAGCCTTTTCTTACACTAGGATGACACCATAGTAGGACACCCCTATCACCATATTATTTTGCTGTGTATATTATACTCACAAATGAGGAGAGTGTGTTGAGCAGATGAAAAGAGTACTTTGAGGGGCTGATGAATGAAGAGAATGAGAGGGAGAGAAGGTTGGATGAAGTGCGGATAGCAAATCATGAAGTGCAATGGATTAGCAAGGAGGAAGTAAGGATAGCTATGAAGAGGATGAAGAACGGAAAGGCTGTTGGTCCAGATGACATACCTGTGGAAGCATGGAGATGTTTAGGTGAAATGGCAGTGGAGTTTTTAACCAGATTGTTTAATGAAATCTTGGAAAGTGAGAGGATGCCTGAGGAATGGAGAAAAAGTGTTTTGGTACCGATTTTTAAGAATAAGGGTGATGTGCAGAGCTGTAGTAACTACAGAGGGATTAAATTGATCAGTCACAGCATGACGTTATGAGAAACAGTAGTGGAAGCTAGGTTAAGAAGGGAGGTGATAATTAGTGATCAGCAGTATGGTTTCATGCCAGGAAAGAGCACTACAGATGCGATGTTCGCTTTGAAAGTGTTGATGGAGATGTACAGAGAAGGTCAGAAGGAGTTGCATTGTGTCTTTTTGGATTTAGAGAAAGCATATGACAGGGTGCCTAGAGAGGAGTTGTGGTATTGTATGAGGAAGTCGGGAGTGTCAGAGAAGTATGTAAGAGTGGTATAGAATATGTACGAGGGTAGTGTGACAGCGGTGAGGTCTGCGGTGGGAGTGACAGATGCGTTTAAGGTGGAGGTGGGATTACATCAAGGATCCGTTCTGAGCCCTTTCTTATTTGTAATGGTGATGGACAGATTGACAGATGAGATCAGACAGGAGTCCCCATGGACTATGATGTTTGCAGATGACATTGTGATCTGTAGTGAGAGTAGGGAACAGGTGGAGAAGACCCTAGAGAGGTGGAGATATGCTCTAGAGAGAAGAGGAATGAAGGTCAGCAGGACTAAGACAGAATATATGTGTGTGAATGAGAGGGAGGACAGAGGAATGGTGAGGATGCAGGGAGTAGAGGTGGTGAAGGTGGATGAGTTTAAATACTCGGGATCAACAGTTCAGAGTAATGGTGAGTGTGGAAGAGAGGTGAAGAAGAGAGTACAGGCAGGATGGAGTGGGTGCAGAAGAGTGTCAGGAGTGATTTGTGACAGACGAGTACCAGTAAGAATGAAAGGGATGGTCTACAAGAGGGAAGTGAGGCCAGCTATGTTATATGGGTTGGAGACAGTGGCATTGTCAAAAAGGCAGGAGTTAGAGCTGGATGTGGCAGAGTTAAAGATGTTAAGATTTGCCCTGGGTATGACGAGGATGGACAGGATTAGGAATAAGTATATTAGAGGGTCAGCCCAGGTTGGAAGGCTTGGAGACAAAGCCAGAGAGGCAAGATTACGTGGGTTTGGACATGTGCTGAGGAGGGATGCTGAGTATATTGGGTAAAAGATGCTAAGGATGGAGCTGCCAGGTAACAGGAAAAGAGAAAGGCCTAAGATAAGGTTTATGAATGTGGTGAGAGAGGACATGCTGGTGGCTGGTGTGACAGAACAAGATGCAGAGGACAGGAAGAAATGGAAACAAATGATCCGCTGTGGCGACCCCTAACGGGAACAGCCAAAAGAAGAAGATGAATAAAATACTCACCTAGGTGGAGAGTTCCTCTTTGTGACTTTAATGCTGTTGACATGATTAACACTGAAGATATATAGGCAGTACAGAAAATCATAAGGCTAGTTATATAATTTATAAGGCATTTAAAATGTAAATTATATATATATATATATATATATATATATATATATTTTTTTTTTTTTTTAAGAGTGTGCTAACAATCTAAAGAAGTCATGCATGAAAACCAGTGGGCTTTTTAAATTAACAGGCTGGTATAATCCACATAACCACAAGATGGCAATGTTTATGAACAACTGTAAACCAAGTTACTATCTTACCTATATTGATAAAATCTGAACGATACTGACATGTCATTCCGAAGCCAAAGTCTCGCCAAAATCCAGTATCCTTTTTAATTACCTAGAAAATAAATACACCTTGTTATAGTACATTGTTTAGTATATTATCTCACTCTTGGCTGCTTATCTTTTATTTCTGTGATTCTCATACTTTTGGTCTGGACTGTACACTGCTGACCATCTCTGCTTTTGCACCTGGTAGTGCTTCTCCTCAATCTCCAGCTCCCAAGAACCACCTTTCCATGGATGTAATCTGATATACTTCCTGGTTCCAGTCTGGGTAGGAGATTGAGGCATCCAAGACCATCATCATCCCTGCCTTTCACAGGAATATGTTTTTGTAAAAACTACATGAAAGACCCAGCAAAGCTAAAGTCTTCTCTGTGCAATACCTCAGTCCTTCTGTAGGGGAGGTACATGGGATATACACAGATGATCCATTGAGGCTATACCAGTATTTAAACTGCATCGCTTCTGAATACCTATGACATTTTATTTTATTTTATTTTTTTAAGTCTTTAGTAATGCATTCAGGCCAATAAAGCCAAATACAGCCACACAAGCTTTAAAACAAATGAGTTCCAACTGTTTATGAATACAAGGCTTGTTTCTAAGACACTATCTAACTAACCTTTAATTGTGTATTTAAGACAAATATGTTTATTGTGAGATTTTTTTCTGTGAATAACGGATCTAATTTTTGTTTTTGCTCAGTCTTTTCTTTCACCTATGACTGCGTTTTTGCATCACATGTAAGATGAACATTTCTCCTTATACCATCTGTGCCTGGGTTACAGAAAGAAAACCATCCCTCAGTGCCACAGAGTCAAGCTAACTTTCGTAAGGATGCCTGAATGGTAGAAGGTGCGAGCATGACATCCAGGTAAGAGGTTCTACAACTGTAGGGGAACAGACACAAAAATTAATAGTCTGAAGTTGTATGTGCCTGATATAAATACCATGTACAGTTTGCAACCATTTGCAATGCATGCTGAGGGGCAATATGATACACACAGTAACAATGTGGATATTGCCCGTAGATACATGCATTGCGCATGTACACACACACACACACACACACACACACACACACACATGCACACACACACAGCTAACACAGCATGGATGGATGTGTGTGCGTCTCCTCTTTTAACTCCAGAGCTCCAGGATGTTCATAGGTTCATAGGTTCATAGGTTCATACTAGGCTATCTGCCCTAGGGCATTTATAAGCTTAGCCAGAGTGTGTTTGGCTTTCGCCACCCATTTTAAATGAATTTTGCTATGCCCTTTTTCGAGGTTAGTATACTGTGCCTCTGTCTAACAGTGACACAGAAGTGATACCCGGGGTAAACCTACTATCTCCCATCCACTCATCAAAATTCCTCTTGAAGAGAGTCAATAAGGGACTCTGCCTAACCTGGACTGGGATTTTATTCCAGAGTGAAGGGAGCCTCTGGGTTATGAATCTGTCCCTCCAGCATGTCCTATTTATTTCAGTGCTGAGGTTCAAGTCGCTTGAGCACATAGCTTCATGGGATTTGGATTTTCTGAGGTGCAGCATGTCCATTAATTCCGAGTTGGACATGGCTTTATACGTCAGGCACAGATCACCTCTGAGCAGGCGGTATGCCACTGAGTAGAGCTGGAGTTTCTTTAACCGGGCAGCATATGGCATCTGTTTGAGCCCTTTGATCCTCTAGGTGAGGTACTTTTGGGGTCTTTCCATTTGCTGCAGGTGTCTGGTAAGGTACATCCCAAAAGGGGCATTGTACTCAATTATGGGCCTGATGAGGGATGAGTAAAGAGGCACGATGACCTCCCCTGATCTAGATGTGAATCTCTTCATGATTAGGTGGGCTATATAAAATGTTTTTCTGACCACTTGGGCCACGTGGTTTTCAAATGAGAGATTGCTATCAACTTGGGTCCCCAGGTCCCTAATTACTTCTTCCGTACTTAATGGATTACCACCTATGTGGTAATTTGTGGGCACTTTGTTTTTGCCAAAGGGGATGACTATACACTTTTTGGCATTTAGCTTGAGGCCATGGCTCTGGCACCAGTTGTCTGTTTCTATGAGGCCTTTTTGTAGGATGCTTGTGTCAGCTGGAGAGTCGATTATGGTGCCTAGTTTGCAGTCATCTGCGAACTTGGTCAGCCACAGTCCTTCCGTGTTGGCCTGTACCTCCGAGAAATATATACCGAACAAGAGAGGTCCCAGGACTGAGCCTTGTGGGACGCCACTTGTAACTGGTTTGGAGTCTGACATGGCTCCAGCAATTCTAACCATGTGGGTTCTGTCCTTGAGCCAGTTTGTAACCCATCTAGTGACATAGGGGTTTATATTTAAGCTGGTGAGCTTATCTATAATGCCCGAGTGGGGTATTGTATCGAAGGCTTTTGCGAGGTCCAGGTAGGCTGTGTGGACCACCTTCCCCTCGTCAATGGCCTTGGTGACTGTTTCAAAGAATTCAACCAGGTTTAAGAGGCAGGATCTGCCCTTAACAAAGCCGAACTGGGTAGGATCCAGTGTCTGTAGGTCCCCAATATCTTTATTTATGAGGTCCATGATGATCCTTTCCATAGCTTTGCAGACCAAGCTAGTCAGGCTTATGGGGCGATAGTTTCCAGGATCCGTTGAGGCACCACCTTTGTGGAGAGGGACCACTGTTGCTGTATGCCACTCTTTGGGTACATATCCTGTAGTAAGGCTGAGATTGAACAGTAGTTTTATGTTTGGATTTAGCTCTTTTTGGAGTTCATGTAGGACACAGCCCAGGACACCGTCTGGTCCCACTGATGCTGTGTTTTTTGCTTTGGAGATGCTGGGATAGATATTTGCCCTTTTGGGGGGGGGGGGTTTGCGCTGAACTTTTCAGCTAGGATGTTGGCAATGTCTGTGAGTTTGGTGTATTTTTTGTCATTTTAGACTAATTCTGAGCATATCTGGGAATTCCCACCCAGGTTCCTAACATAACTAAAGAAAGTCTTGTGATTATCCTTAGTGTCCTGTGCAATTTTTCTCTCGAAGCTGGTTTTAGACGATTTTATGAGTGCCTGTAGTTTTTTGCTAATACTGATCAGAGATGCCTTCCCTTTTTGGGATTTTGCTCTATCATGTAGTAGCTTCCTCCTTCTATTGTATAGTTTGTTTATGGCTGGGGTCCACCAGACAGGACGCCTGCCTTTGGAGGATTGGGTCTTGGTTTTATTTGGGATTGCATGATCTATGCATTACTGAAGGTGTTCATAGAATGCGTTTATTAAGAATTCTGCGGACTGGGCCGTATTTTCTACAGGCCCGGGGGCTTTGAAGGATTCCACCTCGGTTTTGAGGAGTGTGAAATTTGCTTTAGAGAAGTTTTTCACTGTGGTTTTCTTGGCATGGGGTGGGGTCGGGATGTGAATATCCAGTGAGATTAGTTTATGGTCTGATCTTACCAGTGAGGGATACACTTCTGGTCTGGAGCATAGAGCCCCCATGTTGGTGATGATCAGGTCCAGTATGTTTTCCCCTCTTGTGGGAGTGGTAACAAGTTGTTCCATAGCATTTGAGTTTATAAATTCTAAGAGCCATTGGGTTAGGGTGTTGGAGCTAGAGTAATGCTCCCAGTCTATGTTTGGGTAGTTGAAGTCACCCAATATAATGGTGTTTGGAGAGACCTTCATATTTTCCAGTGTTCTCAGGAAGGCCGAGTGGGGTTCCTGGGTTTGGAAGGGTGGTCTGTAGCAGGCTATAAACTGGAAGGCAGTTTTACCCACTGTTAGTTGCACATGGATAGTCTCTGATGCTTTGTGCTGTGCCACCAACCTGGAGGTGTGGGTATCTTTGACGAATATTGATACTCCCCTCCTTTTGTGGTTCGGTCCAAGTTTTGGGGCCAAAAAGCATGGTATGAGGTATAACCTGGTAGTGCTGGGATGCTCTCGGGAGCCTTGAACCAGGTTTCTGTTACTGCACAGATATCGATGTTCTCCATGTTAAGGAGAGTTTTGAGTGTGTGCATCTTGAGGTTTAGACTTCTGGCATTGAGTAGCATTACTCTTAGTTTCTTATCCCTTGTGATACCTATGGAGGTGGGTTTGTCTTTTGAGCCTTGCCTAAAAAAGGCACTATGGGGGTGGCAAGAGCCTTTATCAATATCTAAAAGCACAGGGGTGACAGGTGCAAGCTGTCCCTAGCAAAGCATCGTGGCTTGTCGAGCATGTCATCCCAGGCTGACAGGCATTGGATCCCCTTTGAATGACACCAATACTTAAGCCAATTGATGAAATTGATCATCTTGTCTTCATATTGTGGCATCATTCTTGGTGAGGGTAAGATGTTACTCAAGGTCAGGGTCATACCGGCCTGGGCTACATGCTCAGAGAGCTCCTCTATGTCTCTTTTCATGTAGTCCAGGGAGGTACGTCTCAGGTCATTCACAACAGCATGGACAATGACTGAGTCATATTTGTACTTGCCTTGGAGTAACCTGAGTGGTTGTGTTATGTGGCGAATCCTAGCGCCCGACAGGCAGCTCACCGTGACCTTCTCCTTGTTCAGCCTGGTGAGTGGGACGTCAGTGTGCCTGATGATAGAGTCACCTATTACAAGTGTATCAGGTGTGTTGTTTAGCCTTAAGGGCTGTGACTGTTCGGCACACTGGCTTTGTGAGCTATGTGTTGTATGTGTTTTGTTTTGGGGTAGCGGTTGCTTGGGTGTCTGCTTTGGAGGTCTCTGATGCTTAGGCAGATTTTTATTTAGAGCCTCCGAGTATGTTTTTGTGTGTTTATGTGTTTGTTTTTCTGTCGTGGTAGGTCTATGTGAGACTGGAATTGTAGTGAGTGTGGTTTCCTTCTCCTCCTGACTGGTTACATCAGTACTGAGTTGAGAGAGCTTAGCCTCCAGTTTGGCTATATGGTTTCATCTCTCACATGTGTTGGAATTTGTTGGGAGGAGGAGAGGGTTGTCTGTGTACATGAGGCAGTTGTAACATTGCCTCAAGATTCCCAGATTCACCAGCTGGACCAGAGAGGAGATTGACAACTGACCTTTGGACATGCTAGAATAGTATTGGGAATGCCTTTATAATTGAAAAAAAGGGCCAATGGGGAACAAGGTACTCAAGGGGAGTTTGTGAGGGTGTAGTGCTTTTAATTTTTTAGTGCTGACTTATATAATTGCTTTAGTGAGCAAGTGCCAGGCTTTAGCATAGGAATAGGCTGTTTATTATGAGAACTAGATCAGTTCTAAGGGGAAAAAGTGAAGAGCAGACTTTGTGCAGCCGAGAATGGTTTAAACCCAATTAAGCGGATCTGCCCGATGCTGCGCTATGCGCAAAATCGCACAAAACCACGCCAAAGCAGGTTTTATACAGGGGGACTTGAAAGAGCTAGAAATTGGCCCAAAACTGCCAATAGACTACCAGATTCTTGTGCTGGGAACACTCCTCCAGGGATAGATAGGCTGCTCTAAGCTCCTGACTGCCACTGGTGAACAAAGAAGCCTCCCTTTATCCAAGAAGGGAAATGGGCAACACAGGAACTTTCCAAAAGTCCAGAATACAGCAAAGCCTGTATTTGGACCAATCTAGGTCAGGAAAGACGGGAAACAAGGATAATTTTTTTCTTTTTTTTCTTTTTTGCAATAAACAGCAGGAAAATACAATAAATATGTAACACAGGCTAGCACACTTGAGTGTATAGCCTCAACAAGTAAATGCAACAAACAGGACAAACTTTAAAAGTGCAGGTGCAAAAACAACTTTAAACAGTTTAAAACAGTTCAAGAAGCAGAAATACTTGCAGTTTAGCTAGATCGGACAGTTGCCCAGGTAGTAGCAGGGAAAAAAACACTTTTATCAGGTTAGCAGTCACTATTTTAGCCTCTCTGCTGCTAGCACCACTCTGCAGGACCACGGGGAGCTTGGCTGAGTAGTAACAAGTGCAAAAACCGCGCCAAAGCGGGTTTTATACAGGGGGACTTCAAAGAGCTAGAAATTGGCCCAAAACAGCCAATAGACTATCAGATTGTGCTGGGAACACTCCTCCAGGGATAGATAGGCTGCTCTAAGCTCCCCACTGCCACTAGTGAACAAAGAAGCCTCCCTTTATCCGAGAAAGGAAATGGGCAACACAGGAACTTTCCAAAGGTATGGGCTACAGGAGTTAGATATTATTTACGTGGGTGACAAGATTTTATAATGGATATGTTTTATTGCTAGAAGTAGATTCCATATGCAAGGACCTTTCCAGCTGAAACTCTCTCAAGGAACTACTCAGATGTCAGTAATTTACTCATTTGTATTTTCTTCAGTCTGTGCAGTGAACCCCCCCCCCTCATTTTCCTTTTTCCTTTTTCAGTTGCATTGTCTCTATTACCCCCGTCTTAAACATTTTACTGTTGTTTGTAGTTTTACTGTTTAGTTATGTTATTAGCTAGTTTAATCTTTGCTGTCATTTGCTAGTCAGTAGCAGCAGATTTGTCTGCCTAGAGTGAGACCTAACATTAAAAAGTTAAGCAGGGGGAATCAGGTAGAGCTTATGAAGTGAAGTGTGAAATTATGGGAGTAACAGAGACCATTTAAGAAATACTTACACTATATTTACCTCATTACCCATTCGAGAGTAAAGTCCGAGAGATGCATTTCATTAGCCCTTTGTCAATGTCACTGCCTCTCAGTGTAAAGGATCTTTAACAACCAGGCCTAGACAAAGTAATTAGCTAACACATGGAATATAGTCATTACACTCAGAAATTATCAAAAAAAGATAACTTTTATGCATCTTTGAGATGTCATAAAAGTGCATAACAACCTTGTAAGTTCATAACACAGCACAATTATGTTCCAAAATTAAGAAAATATAAGCATTTTAAACATTTTCTGATGTCAGGTAGGTACTTCCCAAAGCACACTAAGCACTGTTAAACTGTAATATTATGTCAGCGTGTAACAACAACCAGTGCTGGTTCCCATATAAAAGATTTAAAAGCAGTTAGATAGTTCACTCTGCCACACCTTTAAACAAAATGTGTGTCAGAGAAAGATGGCTAATAACTTTCAAAGCCATTAGTTTCCCAGAGGGATACTTTTCTTCTGACAAAGGTTTGTGTGGCAATGCTAAGTATTTTCTGGCTTTCAAAGCTGTAAAACACTTCACAGTCCTACACCTTTTTGCTATAACTGGTAGTACACCCAGCAGAAAAAGCTCCATGTACTCCCAAGGATTATGATTGTTTCTCTCCAATCATAATTTTTATGAAGTGCATGGAGCTCGTGGGACAGATCACTTAAGCTCTACCTGATTCCCCCTGCTTAACTTTTTAATGTTAGGTCTCACTCTAGGCAGACAAATCTGCCGCTACTGACTAGCAAATGACAGCAAAGATTAAACTAGCTAATAACATAACTAAACAGTAAAACTACAAACAGGAGTAAAATGTTTAAGACGGGGGTAATAGAGACAATGCAACTGAAAAAGGAAAATGAGGGGGGGTTGACTGCACAGACTGAAGAAAATACAAATGTGTAAATTACTGACATCTGAGTAGTTCCTTGACAGAGTTTCAGCTGGAAAGGTCCTTGCATGTGGAATCTGCTTCTAGCAATAAAACATATCCATTATAAAATATCGTCACCCATGTAAATAATATCTAACTCCTTCTGTAGCCCATACATTTGCCTAAAGTGCTTGATATATAGAGTAGGCTTGGAAAAATTAGCCCTATTTCTTACTTTCTTCTGATAAAACAGAACCTTTTCCAGAAAAGAAACAAACACAAAAGAGTGTATCACACCATCAGATCCCCTTTTGAGTTGAACAAATTATGACCGAAGTAATTATGTATAAATGTGCCATGAACCATGGTGTAATGTTATTATATCCTAAGGCAAACAAATGGTGGGTAAGAGGGAAGCTAATACAAAAATTAATTTCAGACATGTATAGATATAGGTAGTACTCACATGCATAGGCCATCTTACTTCATGAAGGCTCACAAAGCAGGTCATTAAAAGCAGAACAGCATCTCAAGCAGCAAAATAATACAGTGCTCTGGCTAGAGGCAGACAGATAAGATTAATTGTGATGAGGCACCTTGAAAAATACTCTTAGGTTCATAGGTAGGTACTAGGCTAAGCCTAGCCAACAAGATTAACTGGCTTTTGCCACCCAAGAAAGTTATTTTCCTGTGCCCCTTGTCGAGCAGAGCCACAGAAGTGATCCCCGGGGTGAATTTTCTAATTCCCATCCACTCATCAAGATTTTTCTTGAAGAGTGCTAATGAGGAACTCTGCTTGACATAGACAGTAGCTTGTTCCAGAGTATGGGGAGTCTCTGCGACAGGAATCTATCCTTCTAGTATGTTCTATTTATTGTGGTGACAAGGCTTAGGTCCCTAGATCATGAATCCCAAAGGAATTGGGATTTCTTTAGGTGTAGCATGTCCAACAGCTCTGGGTTTGACATAGCTTTGTATATTAGGCAGAGATCACCTCGGAGTAGGCGATATGCTACAGAGTAAAGCTGGAGTTTTTTGAGACAGTCAGCATAGGACATCCATTTTAAGGCCTGTAATCTTCTTTGTGAGGTACTTCTGTGGCCTTTCCAGCTGTTGAAAATGTCTTGTGAGGTACATTCCAAAAGGGGCGTCATACATAATAATGGGTCTAATGACAGCCGAGTAGAAGGGAACAATGACCTCTTTTTTCCTGGATGAGAACCCTTTTGTGATGAGGTATGCCATGTAGAAGGATTTCCTGACTACTGTGGCGATGTGATTATCAAAGAAGAGACTACTGTCCTCCTGAGTCCCAAGGTCCCTTATCACACTTCGGCGTTAAGTGGACTGCCGCCTATGTAGTAGTTCATGGGAACAAAGTTTTTACCAAAGGGGATGACAATGCACATTTTGGCATTTAGCTTGAGGCCATGGCTCTGACACCAGGCATCTCTCTCAGTGAGACCCTTCTGTAGGATGTCCACATCATCTGGGGACTCAACTATGGCACCTAGTTTGCAGTCACCTGTGAACTTCATCAGCCAGAGGCTCTCTGTGCTAGCCCTTATTTCAGAGAAGTAGATATCAAACAGGAGAGGACCCAGGACTGAACCCTGTGGTACTCCACTTGTCACTGGTTTGAAGTCAGATTTGGAGTCTGCACTTTTACAGTGTGGGTTCTGTCAGTGAGCCAGTTGGCAACCCATCTTGTAATGTATGGATTTATATACAGTTTAGTGAGTTTATCTATAATTCCAGAATGGGGGATGGCGTCAAAAACCTTGGTGAGGTCAAGATAGGCTGTGTGAACTGCCTTACCCTCGTCTACGGCTTTGGTGACTGTTTCAAAGAAGTCGATCAGGTTCAGGAGGTATGATCTGCCTTTCACAAACCTGAACTGGGTGGGGTCCAGAGTTTGGAGCTTACCAATGTCTTTGTTTATGAGTTCCATGATGATATGTTCCATGGCCTTGCAGACCAGACTCGCCAGGCTAATAGGGCGATAGTTCCCAGGGTCTGTGGTGGCTCCCCCTTTGTGGAGTGGTATAACTGTTGCTGTGTGCCATTCAGTGGGTAGAAAGCCTGACATGGCTATGACTGAACATGGTGCTTATGTAGGGGGGCCAGTTAGTTCTGAAGTTCATGTAGAACGCAGCCTGGGATGTTGTCCAGTCCCATGGAAGCTGTGTTCTTGGCTTTGGAGAGTGCGGTTTTTACCTGCACAGTTATGATTGCAGGGGCTCTGCATTCTTCCGGTATAGATATGGGCCCATTAGGGGGTGAGAGGGGGGTAAAGTTAGCACTGAACCTATCAGCCAGGATGTTGGCAATATCAGTTGGTTCTGTAATTTTCGTGCCATTGTGGTGTAACTTAGAGCAGACCTAGGTGTTGACATTGAGATTCTTGACATAGCTATAGAATGCTTTGTGGTTGTCCTTAGAATCAGTCGCAATCTTGTTTTCATAGCTAGCTTTGGAGGATTTTATGAGGAATCTCTGTTTCTTACCGAGGCTGACCAGGGAGCTCCTCCACTCATGGGATTTGACTCTCTTCTGCAACAGCTTCTTCCTCCTGTTGTAGAGTTTGTTTATAGCAGGGGACCACCAGATTGGCTTCTTTTTTTGAGAGGATAGTGTCTTGGTTCTGTAAGGAATAGCATGATCCATGCACTTGTGTAAGTGCTTATAGAGAGCATTTGTGTAGGATTCTGCAGTCATAACTGTATTGCCCATCTGCATGGATGTTGTGAAGTTTGCCACTTCTGTCTTAAGAAGCATGAAGTTGGCTTTGGAGAAATGTTTTACAGTGGTTTCCTTAATGGGGGGTGGGGGCGGGATGTGGAGATCTATGGTGATTAGCTTATGGTTGGATCTGACCAACAAGGAGTTGACTTCAGGTGTGGAACACCGATCACTCATCTTGGTAATGACTAGGTCTAGGATATTGTTGTCCCTGGTGAGGGTGTGGATAAGTTGATCCAGGGCATTGGAGTTTATGAATTCTAGAAAGCGTTGAGTGAAGGAGTTGCTACATGAGTAGTTTTCCCAGTTAATGGTGGGGTAGTTGAAATCACCCATTATTAGGGTGTTTGATTGAACCCTAATATTTTCCAGTATATCAAGAAAAGAGGAGTGGGAGTCCTGGGGCATGGTGAGGGATCTGTTGCAAGCTACAGTTTGGATTGCAGTTTTGCCCAGAGTTAGTTGCACTTTCTCAAAGGAAAGGTAAATTTCTAGAATACAGTTCCCAAACTACACAGGATAGTAATGCATGCTGTAAACTACAACTGATTACTGTACATTATGATGACAAAACATGCCCCAGGTAGCCAACTGTGCTTATTTGACCACTGAATTACCTTCTTTGCCCAGGGCAATATAGATAACTATCTTATCTATTTTACCTAAATCTTTCAGTCTGAAGAGGTAAAACTGGAAATTTCAGTATAAATCATATATGAAGTAAATTCCTACTCTTGTTTGGAGATTTTAGGAAAATGGAAGTGACAGGACACCTTCAGAAATGCTCTAAATACTTAAGAATGAAATAATTCTTATGGAAACCAATTCCCTCTGGAAGATCAGTTAAGGATTTTTATAAATAAAGACACAAGGGCCAAAAATACTTTAAGATAAGGTGATAGACACCCGAAAAATAACAGCCAGAACAAAATCATGAAAGCTGAAAAATAAATCCACTCAAAAGGTAACATTCATACAAGCATAAAATGTAAGTATTACACAGGGTGGGCATGGATTCTTGTTGCAGAATCTTGAATAAGATGTCAATCTATAGTGGGCCATAGACCTGCTCTTACATGAATCTTATCCAAAAATTAACAGAAGTGACCTCACCAAAGGTTGCTCTGCCTCAAATAAAGTGAAGAACTAGGCAATGAACAGAGGCAACAACCACCACTGGATAAAAGTCCAAAGTTTACTCAAGCTTGCAAAACCAAACAACAAAAAAGTATAAAATGAACAAGCATAAAATAATATTATTTCAGTACAAACTGTGATGAGTGCTTTTGGGCAGATGCCCTTCATCAGATAATTAGTTGGTGATACAGAAAATGCTTTTATATAAAGCACCAGCCAATCATGAATCAGTAATTCACCCACCTTTTCTTTAAAGCCAGCTTAAGGGGAATTACATCATTAAGGCCTGGGGATCTGTGTACTGTGAATTATAATCCATCTTGATTCCTGATATTCAGTTTCATTAACTAAATCCCCCCCCCCCATACCTTTTCATATATGCTGAATGACACTGAACTTAAAACTATGATCCTGATTCTGTGCAATATGTGGATATAATGCATTGTGTTCATTGTGTAACCTAATAGAAGACAGGTGGTTCAGTAACCTATCCTTTAGCATACAATTAATCTTCCCTACATAAAAACTTGGACACATCTTGTAGATGGCAGGATATATCACATTCATAGTCCTACAGTTAGCTTGTGCATTGAAATGATAAACCTTTCTGGTATTGGGATGTATAAATGTATCATGGTTAATATGTGCACATGCTTTACAAGACTTGCAGGGTCTAGTCCCTTTATTCCTCAAAGTAATTTGAAACTCTTTTTTCCTTCATGACACAGCATATCTTTAAGGTTCTTGTTCCTCCTGAATCCAAAAGAAGGTTCCTCTCCTACAACCTTCTTTAATTTCTCATCCGAGAGCAAAATCTTCCAATTGCGTCTCACTATATTGCAAACACCATGTATATTGTTACTATAAGTGAACATGAGCCTCATCTTGCCTCCATACCCTCGTGTATTGTTGGTAATGTTCACATTCCCACTGTCATGAACCAGCCAGGGATGCATTCTATCTGTCCTTTGTCCTCAATTGTCCTGAATAACTTCCTTCACTCTATGTCTATTGTACCGTCTATTCACAAGGTTATGTTCTAAGCTCTTAACCTCTACTTCAAACATGTCATCCCCCGTACATAGCCAGGAAATTCTACCCAATTGTCCTAGAATAATATTATCAAATGTAAATCTAGGATGCATGCTATCTTGTGTCAATAAGCTATTTTTCAACATTCCTTCCTGTAAAGGGTGGACCCAAAGCCCATGTGATTTTGTATGACTCTCACATCCAAGAAATCTAACTCAGTTCTGGAATGTCTCACGGAGAATCTCAAAAATGAAGTGGTGGATTCTAAATAACCAACAAATTCCATCAGTTCTTCTAGGTCTCCCCTCCACAACAAAAAAAATATCATCTACAAAACGCTTGTAGAAATGTAGTTTATTGCTCCATTCATGATGTTCTAATACATATTGTTTCTCCCAGTATGCTAATACTAGGTTAGCATATGTATTGGCACAAGGGGTGCCCATGGCTGCCCCTTGTACCTGTCAATAGAAACTACCTTGACAAGAGAAGACATTATATTCCAGAACTCTTTAAAAGTTTTGTAATAAGTCTGCTCTTCTCTACATCAAACAATTCACTTATGGCTCTTACACCATAATCATTACTTATCATGGTGAACAAATTCCTCACATCCAATGTTGCCATAATATATGTAGTCTCTTTTAACCCTAACGCATTCATTTAATGCTGTTAGAAAATGCCCTGTATCTCTCAAAATTTGTGTTATGTTCACTAATATTGGTCTCGGCATACACTCCACCCAAATGGAGATATTCTCTGTTGACCACCCCCTCCCTGATACTATGGGCCTTAATGGGGGGGGGTTATACAAATCCTTGTGTATTTTTGGCAAAGCTTTGAAAATGGATTTAGTTAATGAAACTGAATATCAGGAATCAAGACGGATTATAGAACTCACCGCACATAGATCCCCGGGCCTTAATGATGTAGTTCTCCTAAGCCAGCTTTAAAGAAAAGGCGGGTGACTTACTGATCTATAATTGGCTGATGCTTTACATAAAAGCATTTTCAGTATCACCAACTAATTATCTGATGCAGGGCATCTGCCCGAAAGCGCTCATCACAGTTTGTACTGAAATAATATTATTTTATGCTTGTTCATTTTATACTTTTTTTGTCTTTGTTGTTTGGTTTTGCAAGCTTGAGTAAACTTTGGACTTTTATCCAGTGGTGGCTGTCGCCTTTGTTCATTGCCTAGTTCTTATATGAATCTTAAAAGGCTTATAATGCTGAGCTAGATGTATAGCGAGGCATTTACCATGTGAACTATGGTAACAATTTTTTTTCCCCTTAGGACCAAAGTCACATTGTCTCTTCTTCAAAGGAGCAAAAATGGGTACAAGTGAATCAGTAAAGACTGTAATCATGTCTACAGTGATGGATACTCTTTCTATTACTTACTCTGAATAATTAAAGTATATACACTGTATCATTAATTACAAATTCAGAATAAATGCTACAGATCAAAAGCAATTATTTTGGGAAATGACAATTACATGGGAACTTGATGTACAAATCTCTGAAATTCCTGGCATTGCCCTAAGGCTAAGATATGCTTCTTCACTATAACATAATTCTGAACTAAATCTAAAAGATGTCTGAATTTTTCTGCAGAGTACAAGAAAAAGGTACAGGCCCAATTCTAGAGCAATGCTAGAGAGAGAAAAAAAAGCTTCCAATATGCATAGCAGTGATCCAGAAAGAAGACTTTTGAGCCACAAATAAAACACATGAAACTCCTTCTGAACTGCTATAAGGAAGTGTTGATCTACATATATCAAGCATTGAGATGATATTTTGATTTTCCGAATGTGAGAGGAAAGACTGAATTCGAATGTGATCAGTCACAGACAGATTGGAAAGCAATGTCCTTTGTCACCATAATGTAGCCAGTATTAATCTGGAACTTTCTCTAAAAACATTTCACCAGCTGTCAAGTCATCCATCATAAAGGAAGGCATTCATTAATATGGCCTTCTGCTTGAAGAAGATTGTGTCCACTGCCCAGCCTCCATGATTCCACATGACAGAATGGAACAGAGGCAAGGCTGCAAATACCAGGCTGAGAAGATCTCTTGCTGGGTGATACTAATAAGGAAAGAGAACCAAGACAAAAGTGAACATCTTTCTGAGTTCACTCAGTTTATCTATTAGGCAGCTTTTTTTCTGCAATTATGACTAATAGTGTTTATATACTGCAAGCCACCAGCACTTAGAGACTCAAAAGTGCATCTCTGAATGGAAGGTCGGACATATCCGCCTTGTTTGTTAAGGTATTACACCACAGGCTGATTGCGCTTTCTAACCACCTTGCTAATTAGTTATTACAGCATGTACAGGTTGGTACTTGAAACAAGAAATGGTTCCGAAGAGTAAAACATACAAAAGACAAATCTGAATTCCACAGAAAAGATATGCTGACCTCACGCAAAGAGATGACAAGATCCTGGGGTCTGATATTTAAAGCATGCATCCTCTAAATCCTCCCCTGAAATGCCATTGCTTTGTATTAATAGGGAAGAAGAGTCAGGCCTGGAGAAGGAAGCAAGTTGGTACACTCAATTATCAGGACACCTAGTCTGCCAAAGACAAATTATCGGTTCTTTGTACTGATACTTGGATAAGAATGACCAGTAACTTCAGAAGTTCTAGACAACTAGTGTACAGCTAATGGTCTGGGTTTATTTAGGCCAGTCAAAAGTTCTGTGTAAAAACTGGGAACCAAGCGGGGCCTATGAGAAGCTGAAGACTTAAGCATTTGGTAAGGTGCTGGCATCACATGGTCATCAGATGCAGGGGTATCAGGTGACTCCACATGTACAGGACTGTCGTCATGAGCAAAATGCATGTGATAAATATTCGCACAGAATAAGATAGAATGAAGAGGTCTGCATTGTACTATGTCTACTAACACCCTAAACCAAAATGCAAAACTGGTTGCATTTCTGGAGGATAGTGATATCCCATAAGGCATTACTTAATATCATGTGAAGCACAACAAATATCTACTTAACAACTGAAGAAGGATGGTTTAGACATTATTCATTAAAACCATTGCGTGCATGTTGAAGGCACTTCAACACATAACTCATTTCAACAAATTATTCACCTGAGAACTAAAACAGCCATGCATAACACCCTAGATCTCAAGAGGTTCCTAAAGCATGAATCAGTGTAACACTGTCAATCCCATACCTTGCCAAAATGAGAACTATAAGTTGCAGAGAATGCTTATGTCTTATATCTAGCACAGCTAATGTTGCATTGTTTGGATTCCACTTCCTCCATCCATCTAGCATCCCCTTTTTCTCCATTTTGCATGTGGGGTCACGGGTGTCATATCAACAGTGACTATCGCCTAGAGTCAATGTTTACATCATCAGGGAGACTAGCCCTTCTGCAATTGTTGTTCCATATGGCACACACATGGACTCTCACCAACATTCAATTTAAAGTGTCCAATTCACATTTTTGGAATGTGGGAGGAAATCAGAGCACCAAGAGAAAACCCAAATGAATACAGAGAGGAGATGCAGGCTCAGCAGAGAAGGCGCCCCACTCAAGAATCAAACTGGAGTACTTCTTGCAGTTAGACAACAATGATACCCACTGTGCTACCCCTCTGGGTTCCATTTCTTGTATGTAAAAAGATACTGGCAATCAGGATCAGAGGGCATTAGGGCACCATAAAGGACTAAGAACTGATAAGTAGGTAGCAGTGCAGGACTAGATGTGTATAGTAAGGGCTGGCATAGGATACTCTGTAAGTTACCAGAAGAACTGCTGCTGCCGTACAGCTAACAAGGGGATTAGTGAAAGGGGAAACCTGTGCTAAGATTCCCACTGCCTCCCACATGCTCATTTACCTACCATTACAATGAAGGCAACATCTCATAATCCAGTCACTGTGACATTGTGACATTGAGATGGGTGAGGAGCTGTGCAGTGACAAGGACAGTACTCTCCATAAAGGAATCTCTAATCCTGCCTGAGAGACCAGTGGTCAAGATAAACTGCTGTGAGTATATGTCCCCCATGATGACAAAAATCATTTCCCAGGCCAGCATCTAGCACAAAATATCCCCAGCATGATGCTTAAGAGGTGAGTCAACCACAATTTCATCCCGGGGTTTGTTTTGAAAAAAGAACCTGTCCAGTGTAGCTTACATATTAAATGTGTAAAGGTGGCAGGAATGACACATGCCCATGTGATTATTTCCTTGTTGACAAAGTAAGAGGCAAAGAAAAGACGAACAATAAATGGCCAATGGACACTGAAAGGAAGCTGGGAACCTTAAGGCTTGACTTTCAATTCCTTTCCTTAGACTTATTAATCATGCTGTGAGTTTGGGGACTGCAGACCCTCTATGCATTCATCTAAATGCAGTCCTTCTAAAGCCTATCTCCTGGCTCTACTTTTGTGAGATAAAAATGAAGATTTTGAACTTCAACTAGCATCAGCAAAAATGGGAAGCTATAGCTAGTGAAGCAAAGGGCAAAACGTGTATAACTGATAATTCAACTTCTTATACAATAACAGCTTTGTAAATAAAGCTGATTGTATTATTTACCTGTGTTTATGATGCACAATGATAATTTATTTTATTTTTTATTTATTTGACATTTGCTTTCTGGGAAAGTCCGTCTGGGTCAAGAGAACCCATTTTCAGTGGAGACCCATGGAGAAAATCTCCAAGTAACAGATCATATTGTACATGCAAATTACTACACCATAGCTTTATACAGTGGAATAGTAAATATGGAGAAACGTGCATCCTAGCATTTAACTTACATACAGGGTGACACGTTACAAACATCCTTGTATATAACATGCAGTACATACATTTCTTCATTAACATAGAAGATAAGTATATTGCAGTCATTTATAGGTTAATACATGTTATACTTCAGTTCAACCTTGTAGTTTGACACAGTGCTATGATGTAAGAACAGCCACTACATCATCATAGAGGAGATAGCAATAGTTAGGAGACATGGGAGTTTGTCACAGTGAGAAAGAGCATCCACTGCATTACCATAGAGGAGAGAAAGCAATAGGTAGGAGATGAGGCAAGAGTGAAGGAAGCTGAAAGGTCTATAGTATTGAATGTGGGATCTGGAAGTGGTGATTAATCAGGGGGTAGTAGCTGAGGGAAAATGTTAGCTAGGAAAAGATTGGCCAAAGGAGGAGATGTAGAGGTTAAGTTAGCCAGAAGCTGAGCATGAACACAGCCATGTATTGTTTAGATGTTGTTTTAGGGAGGATTTGAAGGCTTCCAGGTTTGTGATTGTCCTTGTGGAAAGGAGGAGTGAGTTCCATACTCTAGAAACCAAGCAAGAATATAAGCTTTTCCATGGTAATTTTGAGGGATTGGAGATATCAAGGAGTTTTTTTGTCTTCAGGCCTTAAGGTTCTGTTGGATGTGTAAGGTTTGACTATGTGACTAAGGGCTGGACATGCTAAAGGTTTATAAATGATATTGTGTAAGGTTGAATTGCACATAAAGAAGGTGGTTAGGGAACTTAAGCCATTGTAGCTTATGTAGTGCTGTACAGTAGTGTGTCTTGGTGTTTAAGGTAGTGGCAAACTTGGGCACTTTGTTGTAGCATCATTCTGTTTTGTTTCTGATAGAGGACTTTAGGTTAGTGAGAACTGTGACACCATATAGTAGGAAGGGGAGGAGGAGGGCTTTGGCAAGAGTGGCTTTGGCTAATGTGTTCAGGGAGTGTTTGTTCCTATACAGGATGCCTAGTTTCTGGTCAGTTTTCTTAATGTTATGTAGGATATGAAGAGCAAACAAGTTGATTGTCGATGATAACTCCTACTAGTTTAGTGTGGTGGACAACTTCAATAACAGTGTTGTCATTCAAATGTATTTTGAACTGATTTATGTTTAAAGAGTGATTTTTTGGCATGAAGAGAAGGAGATAATTTTGTTTTTTTGGATTAAGGTAGACTTGAGAGTCAGTGAGCCAGGTTTCAATGGAGGTAAAGATTTGTTGTATAATGGAGTGGAGTTGGGGAAATGTAGAAGAGGTGCAGATAATAGTAGAGTCATCTGCATATTGAATGAGTGTTCCCAGGGATGAGGAGGTGTACAGGTTGTTTGTAAAGATGTTAAAGAGTAAGGGGTAAAGGAAAGAGCCCTGTTGGACTCCAGTGGTGGTGTGCAGAAAGGGAGAAAAGGTGTTTAACCATGTAATGGTTTGTTTTCAATTGTTTAGGTAGCTACTGAACAACTGTATGATAGGAGGTACAAGTCCTAGGTTAGAGAACCTAGCCAGTAGTATGGAGTGAAGACTGTGTTGAAGGCCAATACAAAGTTACCTGCATCTCTAGCCCTATTTACAGTGTCAGTGAAGGATAGGAGGGCTGTAGAAGTGATGTGGCCTAGACAGAAACCATGTTGTGTATGGGTCAGTAAGTTGTTTTGTAGTAAGGAGTGCAAAAGCTGTTGGTGTATGCACTTTTGCAGCATTTTGGAGATGGGAGATAAAACAGCTATAGGTTGGAAGTTGGTTAGCTCAGTAGTGTTTCTCCCTTTGTGGATAGGAATAATATATGACATTTTCCATATGTTGGGAAGAAAGGATTCTGAGATAGATCTGTTGATAAGAATACTGATGGGGTATGCAATGGAGTCCACAACTAACTTTAGGTAGTGAGGTGGGACGTTATTGGCAGAGGAAGAACAAGGTTTACGTTTTTGCAATAGTTTTTTTAATTCACTGAACAAGTGATTTAAAATGTAAAAGTTTGTGTAGTGCTGAAGACATTTAGTGCTCTGCTGCTTGTTTTTCAGATCTGAATGATTTAGAGCATACCATTGTTACAGAAATGGTCACTTTTTGGATGTTATCAAAAAAAGGCATTTTCTTTCACTGATCATTGGTCTTGCAGTCCCTTATTATCATTAGCTTTGGAGACGGCTGAATCAGGATCAGAAGTAGTTTACGTTTCATGGTAGACTGCACCCAGCACACATACACAGACACTACACACACAAATACAAGTTTCTAACTTTTATGGGAATTCTGCTTCAGTCAGCTGCTTTGCTGAAATAGCACTTGTACTGATTTTACTTGCATAGACACCCTAAACATTTATTTTTGGTGAAGCATTTCAAAAATGACAAGCGGTTTAAAAAGTGACAATATGGGTATCTGAGACAAATAAACACTCGCATTTGCATGAGTCTTGGCTCATTTATCCAGAGCTCCTCATAGTTTGGCGATGATGCCAGAGTGTTTAAGAGATTTTGCTAACATCTAAAGACATCCTTAGCAAGACAAGCTAAATTAACTATCATTTTGCCACTTGTACTGCTTGGTTTCATCATACTGTTAAAGATTTATGTGCTATTCACTGTTTCTCTGTTGCATTTTCTAACTGCTGCAAGCACTGTTATTCTGCATTTAAATACGCTATATCTAGTGATTTGTTAGTAAGTTTCAGGTATTAGTTTGTGGTGCCTTAACAACTGGGCTCCAAACAAGTCATTTTACATTAAGAGGATCAAAGTCCACACTCTTGTGGCAGGAGAGGGCTGATTTCACCTATCTGAACTGGGAATTGCTGGTGGAAAGCTTATTGTGTGCTCACCTGATTGGCATTGGAGCATAGCCAATGCAAAACTTGATTTTTTTTCTACTCTTATATAAGCCTTGTGTTTGCAGGAAGCTGCTTTTCATGCATCAGTGGCTAGTGGTGCCTTGTATGCATGCAATCACCAAAAGTTGAAATTTCTCTATAAAATCTACCTCAGAACTTTACCTCAGTCCTGCTCTACTCACCAGGCAACCCGTTTGAGAGGTGAGCAGCATTTATGGATTTAGTTAGGACTATTTAGGTCTTCATACATTATTACAGCATGCAGGATTATCGCTGCTCAAACAGCATCTGTTTTGGGTACTGGGCAGCATAACTCAATAGTTTAGCCATAGATTATACCAAGTAAGCACCCATCCCTCACCCGGTTACAAACAACCTCCACTCCTCTCCTTGCAAAGTACATATGAGGACCTGCAACTATGGGCAGGCACTTACCTGCTATCACTGCATCTATCGACAAGGGCATTGAGAGAGAATCTAGCATATGCCTTATGTACACTGACAACCACTTAATTTTCAAACAGACTAATACAGTATGTGAAAGACGTAGTTATATTCTGACACTGAAGGCTAGACTCTCACATACATACACAAAAAGCAACAAACAGGTTGTCAGTGACTCACACACACCACTCACTGTACCCACAAAAGACCAGACACATACGCTTACATATGTGGAGGTGTTCACATGTAACTTACTCAAACCTCAAAGGCCTCTCAGGTGCAACCTCAGAAACTCTGCATGCACACAAACAGGACAATTCACATCACAACACATAAAACCACATCTCATTGTGCCTCAGCTACCAAAACCATATGGTGAAACACTTCATGACCCAATATTCTGGTCATATGAGACTCCATTGTGCATATACTGATGTCCCTCTTACCAGGCTGGATAAGGAGAAGGTTACAGTTAGTTTTCTGTCAGGGGCCAGGATTCACAAGGTCATGCAGGCAAGTCACTTACCCCTATGTACCAGTATGACTCAGTCATAGTTCATGTGGGCATGAATGACCTGAGACATACATCCTTGGACTATATGAAGAGAGACATGACTGAGCTCTTCAAATATGTTTCACAGGCAGGTATGAGCCTAGCACTGAGCAGCATTCTACCATCTCCATACATGATGTCGCAATACCAACAGAAAATTATTGACTTTAACAAGTGGCTTAACTACTGGTGTCATTCTAAAGGGGGTCCAATACTTGTCAGCCTGGGAGCACATGGTTGACAGCCCACACTGCTTTGCCAGTGATGGACTTCACCTATCACCAATTGGCTTTTGGATATTGGTGAACCACTCCATAGTGCCTTTTTGGGTGTTGCTAAACAGGCAAACCTTCCAACTCAGCAATAGCTACTCAGGACACCCTGATGGTGATAACCTTCTCAATGGCAGGAGTTTCAATAAGAAACTGCACTAACTACAAGCCATCCTCACCCAGGAGAATGCTGAAGTCTGTGCACTTACCAGAATCTAGTTCAACTCCATGGAAAGCACTCCGGCAGTGAGTGGTTATAATGTCTTTAATACTTTCTGACCACCCACTGAACACAAAAGAACAAAAGGAAGAGGTGTATATATCTACATAAAGGATAAGCACACCTCAAGGTTGGTCAAACAATGTGACATGCTCGAGTTACTGCCTGTCCAACTAACCATGGGAAAATCCATTACCATATTCTTGCTTGCTACAGGTCCTCCACCATGAACCAGGAAACCTATACGTCATACCTGAAGTAACCTGTGTAATTCACCGTTCAACCCAATACCATACTCTTGGATGATTTTAACTACCCCTCCACTAACTGGGAGGCATACACTACCACTAATATGAAAACAAAACAATGTTCTGTGCCTCACCAAAGTCCAGTCAAATAAACCAAAATGAAAATCCAAAAACCAATGAGACTGGACACTGCTCGAAGACCAACTCCTTCTGTTTATTGAAATTAGAAACACAAATGATGAGTGCATTCAGGCCTCTGCCCTTCATCAGATAAAGCATCTCCCAAAAACCAACATTTTAAAACAAGCACAACCAATAAAAATCAGTAAAAATCAGTAAAAAACCCGCCTATTCTTAAGGGTGGGTCTCATAGGAATGACTTCATTAAGCCCAGGACTCCTGTGTGCCATAAGCTCAATTATCCATTTAGACTCAGCTAGCTCTGTTAACTGTTTAATGTCTCCCCCTCTTTTATTCAACTTCACATTCACTATCACTTTAAACTTGAAGCTATGTGTAGGATGAGCTGCCAAATGTCTATATAACGCATTGCGTGTATCCCCATTTCTAATTGCAGAGAGGTGCTGCAAGACCCTAACTTTAAACATACAATTGGTCTTGCCCACATAAAAACTTGTGCAGGATTGACACTCTGCCAAGTAGACCACATCAGTGGTTCTGCATGTTGCTCTCCCTTTCAGATCAAACAGTCTGCCAGTAACTGGATGCACAAATACACCCCTACTATCTACATAAGCACACGCCTTGCATAGCCCACATGGAAAAGTGCCCTGTTTAGTGATAGCCAGATTATCCATACTGGTCTTAGTCTTATCCCTACAAAGTAAATCTTTCAAATTTTTATTTCTTTTATATCTAAAAACCGGTTTGTCACCTAGCATACCCTTCAAACTTACATCACTAGTCAAAATATTCCAATTCCCTCTGATCAGTGCACAGACATCACCTATATTGCTCCCATAAGTTAGTGTCAACCTGGATCCATGTCCACTGTCCCTATCATGTTGTGAGCCTGTGCCTGTGTCAACGGTTCTCAGCCATGGTTTATATCTGTCCTTCCTACAATTCCTATCAAACTCCATCCTGTTATTTACCAATTTCCTATCATAGCCCCTAGTATGAAAACAGTCAATCAGGGTCCCCAACTCTTGCTCGAAGCATGCATCGTCATCACTAATTCTAGAAATCCTGGCAACCTGTCCCTGCACTATATTGGGAAATATGTGTCGAGGGTGCATGCTGTCGAAAGAGAGCAAGGTGTTCTTCCAGCAGCCTTTTCTATATAAACTGGATGAAAAACCATTCTCTGTCAACTGTACCCTGACATCCAAAAGTCAATCTGTGTGTGAGCTGTTAACCGTGAACCTCAAAAAGAAGTGGTGGTATGTAGGTAGGAGACGAAATCAGCTAAAGAGTTGTCGTCCCCATTCCAAAGAATAAAAATATCGTCCACAAAACGCTTATACATCTTGATATGACCTTTCCATGACATGTTATTCAACACCATACTCCTCTCCCAAAAGGACAGGACAAGGTTGGCATAGGTGTTGGCACAGGGGGTGCCCATGGCTATCCCCTGTGCCTGCCTATATGCTTGGTTCACACCTATAAAGACATTATTATTTAGTACCAAACCTAGCAAACCTCTTACGGTATCAATCTTAAACAAAGTGACGCCTAACTCCTGCAAAAGCTCAGAAATGGCTCGTATCCCATAGTCATTACCTATAACAGTATAGTGCAGAGGGAATTGGAATATTTTGACTAGTGATGTAAGTTTGAAGGGTATGCTAGGTGACAAACCGGTTTTTAGATATAAAAGAAATAAAAACTTGAAAGATTTACTTTGTAGGGATAAGACTAAGACCAGTATGGATAATCTGGCTATCACTAAACAGGGCACTTTTCCATGTGTGCTATGCAAGGCGTGTGCTTATGTAGATAGTAGGGGTGTATTTGTGCATCCAGTTACTGGCAGACTGTTTGATCTGAAAGGGAGAGCAACATGCAGAACCACTGATGTGGTCTACTTGGCAGAGTGTCAATCCTGCACAAGTTTTTATGTGGGCAAGACCAATTGTATGTTTAAAGTTAGGGTCTTGCAGCACCTCTCTGCAATTAGAAATGGGGATACACGCAATGCGTTATATAGACATTTGGCAGCTCATCCTACACATAGCTTCAAGTTTAAAGTGATAGTGAATGTGAAGTTGAATAAAAGAGGGGGAGACATTAAACAGTTAACAGAGCTAGCTGAGTCTAAATGGATAATTGAGCTTATGGCACACAGGAGTCCTGGGCTTAATGAAGTCATTCCTATGAGACCCACCCTTAAGAATAGGCGGGTTTTTTACTGATTTTTACTGATTTTTATTGGTTGTGCTTGTTTTAAAATGTTGGTTTTTGGGAGATGCTTTATCTGATGAAGGGCAGAGGCCTGAAAGCACTCATCATTTGTGTATCTAATTTCAATAAACAGAAGGAGTTGGTCTTCGAGCAGTGTCCAGTCTCATTGTTTTTTGGACTACCACTAATATGCAGGCCCAAAGATTTCTTGACTTTGTAAATTCAAATGCTCTGGAGCAGCTGGTCTGCACTCCCACTAGGAGTACAAATATCCTAGATCTGGCACTCAGAGATATGGGAGAGTGCTTCACCCCCCCCCCCCATCCTCTGCAAGTGTGATGTCCACACTGGTAAGATCAGATCACTAAGTGGTCTACCCTGAATAAAGGTTAAATTAGACCCCCACCTGAACCCAAAACCTTTAAAAACTTTTATAAGGCAAACTACCTCTTATCAAGTGAGGTAATAGCTAGTTTCTAATCTCCTCCAAACCCAAAAAACACACAAGCCTGTGCAGAAGCATACACAAAACCCCATATGATCACATAAACAGTTGCACAGAAACGGCAGTACCAGACAAAAATAAGACCAGGTCAAACCGCATAAAAAAGCCAACATAATGGACCACTTGAATTAATAGGTTGTAAAAAAAAATAGAAAATCCTGTCAGGAAGCTAAAGAGAATGTGCACAACAGAGCAAAAAGTCCCTCATTAGTCAAAACAAGAAAATCAGGGAACTAGTCAAGGCAATGAAAGCAGACTTTGAGACAAAAATAGCATCCAAAGCTAAGGATAACCATAAGGCATTTTTTTGTTATGATCACAATCTTAAGGGCAGTACCCAATAATGTGCAGAATTAGTTTAGATGGCATCATCTATACCCAGCCAGAAGATAAAGTAAATCTGCTGACTGATAAATTCAGCTTATATTTCACCTCCCCATCCCCACCAGTTCTTCCCCAAGAAATACCCTCCACCACTCCAAAGAGCAGGTTGCCACTGAACTCTCTAAAGCTAAAAAACATGGCTTCAATGGGGCCTGAATACATACCAGGTTGCTTCTTAAACAGCTTGAATCTGGATCTATCAGATTCTTTAGGATCCCTATTTAAGCACAGCCTCAGGACCGGCTTTGTCCTGATATAGTGGAGGACAGTGACAGTCATCCCACTACATAAAGGGGGACCATCAACTGACATGGAAAATCATAGACCCATAAGTTTGATTAGTCTTATATGAAAGGAAATGGAAATAATAATCATTTCCCAATAAATAATGACATAGGTAACCTCCAAACAATGGCTCCAACCCAATTCTGCTTTATCAAAGGCAGGTCATGCCTACTAAATCTGGTGGCCTTCTTTGAGCAAGTCACTAGGGCCATGGATGAGGATAAAACAGTGCATGCCACCTACCTTGACCTGGCCAAGGCATTTGACAATTCCCTATACAGGTATTGTAAATAAACTCACAAAACTAGGCATAAATCCCTATGTCACCAGATGGATAGCCAGTTGGCTCACAGACAGGACTTGTGGTTAAAGTGGATGAATCCAGATGCAGCATGAGGCCAGTTACTAGTGGTATCCCACAGGCCTCAGTGCTGGGACCACTTCTGTTTGGAACATACTTCTCAGAAGTCAGGGCTAATGTGTAAGGCCTCTGGATGACAAAGTTTACCAATGATTGCAAGCTGGGGTCATTGAATCCCCAATGATGTAGATTTCCTTCAGGAGGGTCTAAATCAGACAAATGATTGGTGCTAAAGCCATGGCCTAAAACTAAATGTGAAAAAAATGCATTATCATACCCTATGGGAAGCCAAATACACTGGCAAATTACATTAATGGCATACCCCAAAGAATAGACTCAGAGGTGAGAGATCTAGGTACACAAATAGATAATAGCCTGAACTTTGACCTCTGTGTCCACAGTGCTAAGGAAGTCCTTCTATATGGTGCAGCTTATAAGCAAAGTTTTGACAATAT
The DNA here is from genome assembly GCF_019279795.1 of Protopterus annectens. Classification (NCBI taxonomy): domain Eukaryota; kingdom Metazoa; phylum Chordata; order Ceratodontiformes; family Protopteridae; genus Protopterus; species Protopterus annectens. Next base: position 13,020,995 of record NC_056751.1, read on the forward strand.
AGTCCCACCATACTGGGCCCTCATTAGACCAATAATTGAGTACAATACACCTTTTGTGATGTACTGGACTAGGCACTTACAACAGCTGGAGTGACATCAGAGGTTCCTCACAAAGAAAATACAGGGTGTTATCAACATTTCCTATGCAGATAGACTAAAAGCCCAATCCTTTTACTCTGTCTCCTACTGATTAAGGGGTGATCTGTGCCTAACCTGATGGAACTGTGACACAACTGCAAGACAAACAGCATGAGTGTCATCTGATCTAGGCATCTAAACTTAGTCAGTGACTCAAACAAAACATATTGGAGAGACATATGTGTCTCAGAGATTACCCCTTCTTTGGAACAGGCTTCCTATTCATGTTAGGCAGAGCCCTTCCCTGGCCCTCTTCAAATGCAGTTTGGATCAATGGATGAGGAATCACAAATTCACAACTAGGGTAGCACCTATGTCCCTTATGGGCAGGGACAATCTGTAAAATATCTAAGGCATAGTTACAAACTTATGGCATCCTCTTGCCCCTAGGGGGGCATATATCAGGTTAATGTGGGTTATATTGGTGAAGCTTGCAAGAGCTCTTAAGCAGTTACCCTAGTAATCTTCTATGAACCTATGAACCCATGAACCTGTATGGGCGCACACAAAAACATCTCAGAATAATACCTTTTTATTCCCTAACTGAATGAGTCAAGCAATTTTAGGAAGATTATAGAAAGTAAATGGAAACTTCTTATAGCTGTTCTTGTGATAATAAATGGACAACAAAATACACATTTAAAATAAATATAATTTTATAGTAAATGATATGCTATAAGATTAGTAAAATGCAGTCTATACACAAGGGAAACAGACAATATTATAGGTTCATAGGTAGGTACTAGGCTATTTGCCCAAGGGCATTTATAAGCCTAGCCAGAGTGTGTCAGCTTTCACCACCCCATTGATTAATTAACTGATCCTCTGTCAAGTAGAGCCAATGAAGTGATCCCAGGGGTCTATTTTCTGTTACCCATCCACTCGTCAAGGTTTCTCTTGAAGAGTGTTAGTGAGGGGCTCTGCCTAATGTAGTTTGGAATTTTGTTCCAAAGCATGGGGAGTCTCTGTGACAGGAATCTATCCCTCCAGCATGTTCTATTTATTGCTGTGGCAAGGTTTAGCTCACTAGAGCACGTGGCTTGCAGTGACTTGGATTTCTTTAAGTGGAGCATGTCTATCAATTCTAAGTTGGACATGACTTTGTAGTCAGGCAGAGATCATCTCTGAGTAAGTGGTATGCCACTGAGTACAGCCAGAGTTTTTTCAGTTGGGCTGCATAGGACATATGTTTGAGGCCAGTAATCCTCTTGGTGAGGTACTTTTGTGGTCTCTCCAGCTGTTAGAAATGTCTTGTGAGGTATATCCCAAATGGGGCATTGTACTCTATGATGGGTCTGATGAGTGATGAGTAGAGGGGCACTATAACCTCTTTATTTCTATATGCAAACCCTTTAGTAATTACATGGGCCACATAGAAGGATTTCCTAACTACTTTGGCAATATGATTGTCAAAGGAGAGATTACTATCTACCTGGGTCCCCAGATCTCTTATTGCCTCTTCTGTATTAAGGGGACTGCCACCTATGTGGTAATTCGTGGGTGTTTTGTTTTTCCCAAATGGGATGACTATGCATTTTTTGGCATTTAGCTTAAGGCCATGACTTTGACACCAGGTGTCCGTCTCAGTAAGACCCTTTTGGAGGATGTCCGTGTCAGCTGGAAAGTCAATTATGGCTCCCAGTTTGCAGTCATCGGCAAACTTGGTTAGCCATAGTCCTCCTGTGTTTGCCTGTACTTCTGAGAAGTATATGCCGAACAGCAGGGGTCCCAGGACCGAGCCTTGCAGGACACCACTTGTAACTGGTTTAGCCTCGGACCTGGAGCCCGCTATTCTTACCGTGTGAGTTCTGTCTGTAAGCCACTTGGCAACCCATCTCATGATGTAGGGGTTTATGGTCAGGCTGATGAGCTTTTCTGTAATACCCGAGTGGAGAATGGTGTTGAAAGCCTTGGCGAGGTCAAGGTAGGCTGCGTGAACAACCTTTCCCTCATCTATGGCCTTGGTGACTGTCTCGAAGAAGTCAACCAGGTTTAGTAGGCATGATCTCCCTTAACAAAGCCGAACTGGGTCAGGTCAAGAGTTTGGAGGTTCCCACTGTCTTTGTTAATGAGTTCCATGATAATGCGCTCCATAGTCTTGCAGACCAGGCTAGTCAGGCTTATGGGGTGATAGTTACCAGGGTCAGTTGTGGCCCCTCCTTTGTGGAGTGGAATAACCATTGTTGTGCACCATTCTATGGGCACGTAGCCTGTGGTGAGGCTGAGGTTGAACAGCGTGTTTAGGTGGGGGGTTAGTTCGTTCTGTAGTTCGTGCAAGACGCAGCCTGGGACACCATCTGGCCCCACTGAAACTTTGCTTTTGGCTTTTGAAAGGGCTATTTTCACCTGTGCGTCTGTGATTTCTGGGACACTACACTTTTCCATTATTGTTGTGGGCCCTTTTGGGGGTGAGAGAGGGGTGAAGTTTGCACTGAATCTATCTGCCAGGATGTTGGCAATATCAGTAGGTTCAGTATATTTTGTGCTATTTTGCACTAGTTCAGTGCATATCTGTGAGTTGCCACTTAGATTCTTAACATAGCTAAGGAAGGCTTTGTGGTTATCTTTTGAATCCTTGGCAATTTTTCTTTCGCAGTTAGCCTTGGATAATTTTATGAGGGACCTTAGTTTCTTACTGATACTGATCAGGGATGTCTTTCCTTCTTGAGATTTGCTTTTTTTCTGAACTAGTTTCCTCCTTCTATTGTACAACCTGTTTATGGCAGGGGTCCACCAGACAAGTTTCCTTCTCTTAGAGGAGTGAGTTTTGGTTTTGCTAGGGATAGCATGATCCATGCATCCTTGTAGGTACTCATAGAGTGCATTTGTAAAGGTTTCTGCATCTTGGGCAGCGTTATCCTTTAGCATGGGGGCTGTGTAACTTACTGCCTCTGTCTTAAGTAAGGTGAAGTTTGATTTAGAAAAGTTTTTTACTGTGGTTTCCTTAGTTGGGGGTGGTGTTGGGGTGTGGACATCCAGAGTGATTAGTTTATGATCTGATCTAACCAGTGACAGGTTGACCTCCGATGTGGAACACCTGTCGCCCTTGTTTGTGATGACCAGGTCCAATATGTTTTCACCTCTAGTAGGGGAGTTTACCAGCTGATCCAGGGCGTTTGAGTTGATGAATTCCAGGAAGCGCTGGGCCTGGGAGTTTGTACTCGAGTAGTTTTCCCAGTCAATGGTAGGGTCATTGAAATTGCCCAATATTAGGGTGTTCAGTAGGATCTTCATGTTTTCCAGTGTCTCCAGAAAGGTGGAGTGGTGGTCCTGGGTCATGGAGGATGATCTGCAGCAGGCCACAATTTGCATTGCAGATTTGCCCAATGTTAGTTGCACATGGATGATCTCAGAGGTATCATGCTGCGCCACTAACCTGGAGGTGTAGGTACCTTGATAAATATGGATACACCCCTTCCTTTTGTGTTTCGGTCCGTGTTCTGTGGCCGAAACGTGTGGTATGAGTTGTAGCCCAGTAGTGCTGGGGTGGTCTCTGGAGCCTTGAACCAGGTTTCAGTTACTGCACAGATGTCGACGTTCTCCATACTGAGGAGTGCTTCGAGCACATGCATTTTGAGATTTAAACTCCTGTCACTGAGTAGCATAACCCTCAGTTTTTTATTAATTGTGTTGTTTATGGAGGTGTGTTTGACTTTTGAGCCTTGCCTAAAAAAGGCACTATGGGGGCAGCAAGAGCCTTGGCCAGAATTCGAAAGCTTAGGGGTGACAGGTGCAAGCCGTCTCTTGCGAAGCAATGCAGCTTGTCAAGCATGTCGTCCCAGGCTGACAGACACTGGATCCCCTTTGAATGACACCAGAAGCTTAGCCAATTGTTGAAATTGATCATTTTTTCTTTATACTGAGGTATCATTCTTATTGAGGGCAGGATGCTACTCAGGGTCAGGGTCATACCAGCCTGGGCTACATGATCAGAGATCTCTTCCATGTCTCTTTTCATGTAGTCCAGGGAGGTACGTCTCAGGTCATTCACACCAACATGAACAATGACAGTCATACTTGTACTTGTTCTGGAGTGACCTGAGTGCTTGTGTTATGTGGTGGATTCTTGCTCCTGACAGGCAGCTAACAGTAACCTTCTGCTTGTCCAGCCTAATGAGTGGGACGTCAGCATGCCTGACTATAGAGTCACCTATTACTAGTGTGTTAGGTATGTTATTTCGCCTTAAGGGCTGTGATTGTGCAGCACACTGATTTTGTGTTTTATGTGTTGTCTGGTTTGTGACAGGAGGTGCAGGTTGTTTGGGTGTCTGCTTTGGAGGTCTCTGATGCTTTTGCAGGTTTTTATTTAGAGTCTCTGGGTATGATTTTGTGTATTTATGTGTATTTTTTGCCAGTGCTGGTTTAGTAGGTCTATGTGTGGTGCAAGTGTTAACCTTCTTCTCTTGACTGTCTGTTCCAGTCTTGGGTGGAGATAGTTTAGCCTCCAGTTTGGCTGTATAATTGTATCTCTTGCATATGTTAGTGTTTTGTGATAGGAGGAGAGGGTTATATATGTACATGCGGGAGTTGTAACATTGCCTCAGGATACCCAGATTCACCAGCTGGACTGGAGAGTACACCTGAAATTGCCCTTTGGTCATGCCTGAATAGCAGGGTGAGCTGCTTAGTCGCTTGGATGGTGAGGGGTGAATAAAGAGCCTTGTCCTGCTGGGCAATCAAGTGTCAAGGTATATTAGTGCTTGCTATTAGGTCTGAGCAAGTGCTGGGGTCTAGGATGCTTTTTGAGTGCTTAGGTTGAGAGTTAGACTAGTTTCAAGGGAAAAACTGAAGACGAGACTTAGTGGAGCTGGGAATAATTTAACCCTAGCTGACCGGTACTGCCTGACACACAAAACTGTGCAAACGTGGTTTTTATAGCAGGGAAATGAGAGAGATATAAATTAACCCAAAATGGCCATATTCCAATGTATAACCATGGTGCTTGTAGATATGCTGAAAAGGTTAGTTCATTGCAGATCCAAAGATACTGAAATGTTTTATTCTTGATGATGTGTGTACTCATACTGCAGATGGTGTTCCAAGTATTGTAACATTTAAACAGGGTGAGAGATTTAATGTTAATATAGGGAAGAGGAAATATATAGTTTTAAGTTGCAGGTGGTAAAGATCACCTGATGAGTTAGTAGTATCTTTAACAATTATGGAGTTACCATTGTGCAAGTCATAAACAAAGTCACAGATTTATGCATTTCCTAGGCTGACTGCTCACTACTCATCACTTTTCAATTACGCCTTTGTTAATAAATAAAAAAATAATTTTTCAGAATTTTTGCATAAGTGCATGGATAGACACATAGAATTTTGACTGCATTAAGAATTGCCTATGAGCAGGAAGGTTTCTTATATAATGCAGGTAGATTAAAATTCTGGTTTTATTCTGACCCAACCTGATTGCTTTTCTACTGTTGTGCTCAGGGAAACATCTCAACAGCTTATCTACCTTTAAGTATTATTACTCAGAATTTATAGCTGGAATTACAAGTGAGATAACATTATTTAATTTGCAAAACAATGTCATTCTGATCAGATGTACAGAAAAGTGAACATCTCATCATCCTGAATATCATCACTGCACTTGAGGTCACAAATCATTTCACTTTACTGATCTATATGCAATGTTTATTTTGTATAAAGAATATCTTGTCAACTTCTGGAAAATGAAACCAGCATATTGTAATACAGTGCAAAGTGTGAAGTATTTTTTTAATCTAATTTGAGGAGACGGAGCCTTACTTTACATAATTCTTTAAGAGAACTTGGATTTCACTGCAGGGTTAGCACATGTATGGGCACAGGTTTCTATACATAACAAAGCTATATACTGAACTGTGCAACCTATCTTTACTAGGTATATTAACTGAGTACTTAGTTTCAAGGGTATCCTGGGAAAAGAAGAACATTGCAGTCTGCTGGCATGAAAATGACACAAGGGGCACTACCAGAATTAGCTGTGCTGATACCACTACCACCCAAAGCTCACTGCGCTCACAGCCCACTGCTAGCTGAAATACTAACAACAGAGGGAACATATGTGGCTTCCTACTAACCTTCCATTATAGAAAGGACAATCCTCAATACAATGGTGTCATATGGAGCAGAGTGTGTCTTGGTTCATCTGGCAGTTCAAGGCAACAGCACACACATTTTCTGTATGAGAAGGGCATGCTCCCTTTACAAATAATGACTATATTGTCAAATATTAATGACATATAAAACATAAAACAAATAGCTCAGCAGTCTGTGCCCTTCTGTGGTATCTCTGTGTTATCCATTTGCCTCAATGCACAACATGTTCTGTTTAGGTAAAATCTCACCAAACTTTCTTTTTAGGAATTTGTCTTACTAGCTAGATTATAAAATCTTATCCATGACCTCATGTTTTTGCCTCAGAAAACAATACACAGTAAGGTATTTGTAGCTGTTCACTTCTTCCCTCCCAGTCAAGTCATAAACCTATTGGATGTGTAAGAATTTAGAGATCTTTTACTGTATGTTTATCAGACTGAATAAACTACATGAGAAGTATCTATAACAGACTTAAAAAAAAATCTAGTTTGAACACTTCTACAACAGGTGAAGAAGAAAATACTTACTGCAGTGTGTTTAAAACATGACAAAGAACATAAACCAGACTATCACTGCAGGTAAGGTACACACTTCTTTAGAGATTATTACAGTAAGCAGTATATCCATGTACTGCTATTCTAAATGAATGCAAATAAGAACTTTAATGAGAAATCAATGATCATACTCTCATATTCTGAGGACACAGAGTACAAAAAGTCATATGCTTGTCATAAACACCAGCCTTGGGATTCAGTAAACTCCATGTAGGTTTCACGTGAAGCCTACATGGAGTTTACATGTTTGCGTGGTGATGCATGGTGAGCAGCATTCAGTCATTGCATATTCATGCTGTGCAGTGGATTTAAATGTAAATAAGTGCAGTTTCATGGCTAGCAGCAGTGTTGCTGGCCAGGAAACTGTGTAAAGCAACATGAATGGCGGTTTTGCTCAAATTAGAGCACAGTCGATTAGTGTGTTTGTGCAGAATGACACAATGATCACCAGGGCTCCATCTATATAGTTCTTATGGCTCTCAATCTCTTAGTGCAAGAAACCTGGACAAAGCCCAACATAATGGGGGGACAAGGACCCAGAAACAGGGACAGATTTGACATATTTGCTCTTTATAAATGTGCTAGAATAACAAGGTTTGTGTTAGGATATATTTTCTGAAGACTTTAGTTTGAAACTAAAATGCATGTAATTATTTAGTGACATCAGTCTTGATATTATCCCAGTGGTATGGCAGAAAACCACATATTTTATAAGGAACAGACCAAAAGATGTAAGGCAAAATTCTGGACATACTGAGAAAATCTGGATGGTTGAGAGGTATGATGTGTATAAGGTCCAAACACAGTACAGGACAGTGTATACAGTGCAGAGTATGGTGAAATCCCATCACTGGCATTTTGTACCGATGTTGTGTAAATGATCTGTAAGGGTACATAGACTGCCATGTAAAATAAACACTCAGGGAAAGTGTGTTTATTGAATAGGGACACAGCTGAATTTTTGGAAAGAGTACAGGGGAAAAAGGACAGCTGAAACAACCTAATGTACAGCAGATGAGGGCATGTCAATAGATGACAGCTGTAGAATTAACACCAAACATATATCAGTATGGTACAGTAGGGACTACACAGTGAAAATGTGTATTATGTGACTTTCACACAAGGTGGCATAACAATGGGGAAGATGTCTGTGTAAGATAAGCATCCTTACATGAACAATGCAGAGGACATCAATCAGGGATGTTATGTATGCTTGAGGTAGAGTGCATTTTCTGAAGCTCTGCAAACTGATTTGACTGAATATGAGTGTAATCTCGGAAGAGGTCTCCAGCAAGTGGGACACAGGTAAAGGCTCATGGACAACATTAAAAGAAGCACACACAATCATGGACAATATCAAAATAATTACCACCAGTAATCCCATGTCTCTGACATAAGATATGTGATTTAGAGTGATCAGAGATAGTTCTGCACAAACACACTTGTACAACTATTATGACATGTCTGCACTCTATGAGGGTAATCACGTACACTGTCCTGACACTAGACCTTCTGATCAATACAGACATATATATATATATATATATATATATATATATATATATATATATATATATGGCACAATCCACAACATCACAAATGTTACCCATGCCATAAATCCATAAATGTTGTCAAACAGATATGTATGTACTGTGTGCATCACTGGACTGGAACAGGTATCACACATATGCATCTGGTGTAACAACTTGATGGGGTTTTCACACCATCAGACAGTAATGTTTATGCCACCAAAAGAATACCTGGGTGTGGCCAATAAGCTATGTGACAGCTCACTGTGGCAAAGGTGGTACACTTCAGTTACACATCACTGGAAGATTTATAGTGAGGTATGTTTAGAAGGGTGCATTTTACTCAGTTATTGCTGTGATGAAGACTATGAACTATGGAGGTATTATGGCCTGCGATGTGGATGTCCTTCATACAAGGGAGTAGTCAGCACTGTGGTCACATGCTGGTGGATGTTCCACTTACCATCTACCAGAGGACACAGGTCGCATACCTATTGGTCTGATTATAGGGTGTGATGTCTCGTACATTATACTTGAGTTGTGTGTTTGTTTTTCTGAAGTAACAAATCCCCCATCTTTTTGTGTCATTGCAAGTGTTGTCATGGCTGTTGCAGCAACCTTTAGTATGTGTTGATACTGTCTGCATTATATTACTATCACAGTTGGAGGCAATGATTGCCCACAATCTGTTGTCCTTCAGACAGCTGTTTGGACACAGAATGTGTATGTCATTTGTGATGTCTGTGACTTAAATAATGGACAGGAAAGGGCCTAGCAGAAAGCCATAATGTGTCAACCTGATCACTGGACCTGAGATGTAGTTCACGTCACATATTTCAACATATTTAGACACCACATATGTGATAAAGTGGTCTCCCCACTTGGTGATATAGGTGTTTATGGCCACATCTGACAGTGCTGAGTGAATACCTCAGTGTGGATTTGTGTCAAATGCCTTGGGCTTTTCAAGTTCAAAAGGATGATCATCATACATGCCTTTGATGACCTGTTTGAGGACATCTAACAGATATAACAGACATTATGTAGCATTAACAACCTACATAGCTCTGTTGCACACAGTTGAGATATTACTAGTGTCCATTTATAAAAGGTCCATGATGATGAATTGATCTACTTCACAGATGAGGAGAGTCAGCATGTCTCTATACATGGATGCATCGGGTGCTGCCCCCCTCCCCCGCAACTCAGATGGATGCATGTTGATGTATACACTTCTACAGGAACATAGTCTGTGTGCAGGATGCATTGAATTTTGTATTCAACCATGTCAGGGAGGTGTATGTGCTGAGTCATGCAACATGCGATCTGCGGTGCTGTCATAGCCCATTGATTCTGTGTGATAGGCCTGGATGAAGGTAAGACAGTGCATACTGGATATTCTGATCTGGCCTAGGCTTTGGACAATATCTCCCATGCAGATATCATTGAGAAACTCTCCTAGCTGGGGATTAACCCTTGCATCACTAGATGGGTAACCAATTGGCTCACTGACAGAACACATACTGTGAAAGGTGGTGAATCCACCTGTACCAGTAGTGCTGTCACCACTGGTAACCCCAGAGATTTGTGCTTGGCCCTTTACTGTTTAGAACCTATTTCTTAACAGTTCAGACTAAAGTATACAGCCTTTGGCTTACCACATTTGAGAATTCTTGAATACTGGGTGCAATCATTGAGTCCACCTACAATGATAACATACTACAGATGGGGCTAACACAGACAGATGATTGGCGACAAAGTCAAACTGTCTACAAATGAATGGAAAACTGTGTCTTTAAGTTGTCCTTCTGAAAATTGGAATTCACTGCTAATTACAACATTGACAACAGTCTCACTATGCTGAAACCCAGTGATGCAAGCACTGAGACACATATAGATAGCAATCTGAACTTTGACCACCAAGTGTCCACACTGGTACTGAAAGCCTGTGCTTTGCACATCATAAGTCACACCACCATATTCAGATCTGAGGATGATATTACATCACTGTACTCAAAACTCTTCATAAAACTAATAGAATACAATGCTCTCTTTTGCATGTACCCCACCAGACACATGCAGCAGCTGGAGAAACCCCAGGGGTTTCTTACCAAGAAAACATTGGACCTACAAACCATGCCATGATGTTTGTGGGTAGATTGAAAGCCATGCCACTGTAATCTGGATTGTACAGGATGAGGTGACTTCTATATGGCCTTTGGGCCAGTCTCTGACCCTGCCCTGGTGGGAATAGTGCACATCCACATATCAGATATAGTTGATGACATCAGAATTGTCTGGTGAGAAGAATATGGTAATAACAGTGACCCACATACTGGTGTAAAAGTCTGTCTGTACTTTCAAGCAAATGCATACACACACACACACACACACACACACACACACACACACACACACTTACTTGACAGAAGTGGGAACAGAACCCCTACCTATATAAGTACACAGACTACGTACTTCAGTACTTTACGCAAGTACTATGGCACAAGTCTGACTTTTACAAGGCGGCAGGGCAACTTATAGTGGATGATATCAGCAGTGCATGTTGGAGAGAAGATGTTGGGAGGCTTGCATTGGTTCATAGCTTCATAGGAGGTTACTAGGTTAATGGCCCTAAGGCTTTTACAAGCCTAGCCATGTAAAAACCCAAGTACTATTACTGAGCATAGTTAAATGGTCATTGTTATCAGTACAATTTTGTGATCAGCACCAACTTCCCCTGTCCATAGGGGACATAGATGCCACCTCTGGGGTGAATTTACATTCACCCATCCAGTTGTCAAGGTACTGCTTGAATAGGGTAATTGAAGAGCACTACTTCACATGAAATAGGAGCCTATTACAGAGGAGTGGCGATCATTGGGAGACATATCTGTCCCTCCAGCATGCTTTTTTATGTCACAGACTAGGTTGAGATCCCTGGAGCAAGTTATTCTTGTCCCATTTGATTTGTAGATGTCCTGCATTTCCAGTAGGGCAGGGTCTGAGACTGCTCTGTAGGCCAGGCATGCGTCACCTCTCAGAATCCTGTATAATGCTGAGTACAGGGACAGGTCTTTCAGTCATTCCATGTATGTCACTTTGGAGGCCCTGGATTCTCCTGGTCAGAAACCTCTGTGTTTTCTCCAGTTGCTGCATGTGTCTGGTGAGGTACATACAGAAGGGAGTATTGTACTCAATTAGAGGTCTGATAAAGGTCGAGTATAACACAGCTATGACCTCCCTGGTCTTGGATGTGATGCCCTTACTTATGAGGTACGCAGTGTAGAATGTGTGTATAATCACTATGGACAGATAGTGACTGAAGTTTAGATTGCTATCAACATGTGTTTTCAAGTCTCGCAACACTGAATTTGAGTTTACAGGGGTGCTATGTATACCATAATTAGTAGGGGCACTTATTGCCAAAGGGGACAATCAGGCATTTCTTTACTTTAAGGTTCAGATTGTGAATTTGGCACCAATCATTTGTCTGTGTTAGCCCTTTCTGTAATATGTTAACATTGTAGGGAGACTCTATATGATAGCCCCCAGCTGATAGTCATCTGCAAACTTGGTAAGCCACAGGCCATATACCTTCACTTGGACTTCAGATAAATATTTTCCAAATAGTTGAGGGCCAGTAAACATCCTTGTGGTATTCCACTGATAAGTGGTCTAGTGGTGGAGGTGGACTCCCCATCTTTGACAGTGTGTGTTCTGTTGGTAAAGCAGTTGGCTAGTTTGCTATCCATCTATTAATGTATGGGTTGATCCTCAGATGGGAAAGTTTCTCTACGACTGAATGGGAGATGTTGTCAAAGGCCTTGGTTAAATCAACCTAGGCAGTATGTCCTGTTATCTCTCATCCTGGGCTTTGGGGACATTGTCAAAGAAGTCCACTAGGTTTAATAAGAAGATTTAAACTTAACAAAACCAGCACGGGCCAGATCAAGTATGTTGAAGGTCATCTATGTCCCTCTGGATAAGGTCCATGATGATTCTTTGCATTGCCTTGCAGATAAGTCTGGTTAGGCTTTTGTGTCAATAGTTCTAGCTGTGCGTGTTACCAGATTAATGTGCATTGCATATCACACATTTAATATTAATTTATGTAGTGTAGTTGATATATGTGTGAAAAAAGTACTGAGACACCATGATTGCAGTGCATGGAGGCAGGCAACACATGGCTGCATTGTAAATATGTGACATATTGTTAGATAGGGCCTTTAGTATGTCATGTTTCTACATGCAGTTTCATGCCATAAAGAGCAAACAGCAGTAATACATGCTAATAGTGATTTTACATAGGGCAAAGGTGAGCAGTGTGTTTGCATGACAGTTAGCAAAGTTTTTGAGCATGGGAGATACGCATTTCCATTACTTCCCCTGATTGCGCATAGTTAAGCAGTGCACAAACATGAGCTGCATTGCTAAAAGTCATAGAGTTAGTATTGCATCTATTAAACAAACCTGCTCTTAGCTGACTTTGTGGCAGCAGGTGTAAATGCATTGACACATTTCTTTTTGAGCCCAGATGATACTGGGTTCTAATCCAGGTGTATGTAATACTTTTAAATACAGAATGATAATACTGTGACATTATTCTTTATAGTACATTTGACATATTCTTTATAGTACATTCAACATATGCGTTTGTGTGTGTGTGCTGATGTAGAGTAGCGGGGTTAAGCTGCATTGCACAGAGTTAACCACATCATTGTAGAGATGCTCACCATCACCTGGCATTGGTGCATGTTGCCAAACTTCACGCAAACATAGAGGCCAAAAAGTGAGGGGATCCATTGCTTTTTCTGATACTTATGTGTGTTGTGTGTGAATCTATTTTTTGACCAGATTATAGGTGTTAAAATGGAGAAGATAGGAGAATGGTGAAATGGGGAGCAAGCAGGGGGAAGAACAAAGGGAAAGCAATACAGGAATGTGCAGGAGGGAGGTAGGAAAGAACCACAGCTATCTATTTATTTAACAGTAAAAACTAGTAATGTATGCAGGATATGTTGCTACTGTTACTCTCCCATGTTTTGCATCCAACCTGTTGTTCATATTTCAAATATGTAGACTGTTTTATGCTTCCCCAGTGGTAATGCTGAAATGCTTGCTACCTTTTCTGTTTTATCTGGGAACAGTTATTTTGTAGTTAACTTATACTTATGTATATTATCCTTCTGTTGTGTTTGAAGATACCTAGGACTATGGCACTCAGGCTTCTAAATCCCTGAAAATCACCCTTCAGTGACCCTGAGAATTAGGTCATTGTGGAAACGTTTAGGTGACATGGTGCCTTTCTGCTTGAGAGGGGACATGGAGATATGTCAGGCAGAATGCTCATTTGGCAGCAGATAGGACATATGATCAGGTGTTCCATAGGGCCACTGATATGATCTCATCTGCATGGCGGAAAGCAGCTGCAGTGGCCCATGATCAGATGGGTACCGGGGGGGGGCTACTACAGAGCCATCACTAACAGCAAATGAAGAGTTCCTGTCTACTGTCAGGGACCAAGACAGTTCCCAGGAAAGCACAGAACAGCATGTCCTTGACGTTGATGCTACTGTTTCAGGGACAGCAAGTATGTGGCAGGAGTAATTTCCAGGTAGGCTTTTGTATTTCAATTGTTAAATACTGTTGTATAATAAAATATTTACATAAGTATGTTAGTTCTGTTTGTGATGCCCCTCTGGGTCAGTGATCAAGGAGTCTCAATCCTCACCATGGACTCTGGTGAGTGACATTCAGTTGGAAAAAAATAGATAGATACAGTATTTCTAGATACAGCTCTCCTACACCAAGCACAATTTCCTTAAGAACACATAGGAAGCACACTCATCCCTTTGGCTGTTTTTTTTCTCTCTCTCCAGGCCCCAAATAAGACTCCCCACTGACACATCTGTAGGATTGAGTCCTCACCTGAGTGTTCCAAGCGAAGTCCTCCATCGCCCTCTCTGTGTCCCTGGTCCAAGTAGCTGACACACACACACACATTCTTTGAGATTTGATTTTCACACACACACACACACACACACACACACACACACACACACACACACACACACACACACACACACCTGGGAAAAGTTGGCACAAATTTGCCAGCTATGTCCCCTTCTGCCCAGACTATAAAGTAGCTACTGCCACCAGAACACTCCAAAGCCAGCTAATCTAAGGCTCTTACAAGGGTACCCAATTATACTGAATAAAATTGATACAAATACAAATGGTAATGTTTGACCAATGCAGCAAGGCTTTTAGGAGCAGCCACAGTGTCACCAAATAAATATAAGCACTCTCAAAAGTTAAAATATTCTCTAAAAGACCAGCTTCAATGAAAAGTATATATTTAATGATAAATAATAAAAGAACATGAAAATACTAAATATCCATTTACAATAAACACCAGTGTTTCAATCACAGGAAATATTAAAAATAACAGATGGATAGATTCACACAGATACAGAAGTTATTCCATTTTTAACCTCAGTAAATTAGAACCCGACTGAGTAAGTGACATGGCTGCTGATTATTCCTGTTGCTCTTCTGTTCTCTTCCCATACTTTAACACAATTAATTTGCAAGGGAGAGAAAAAAAATCAACTGTCTCACCAAGGATTCTTTAAATTAACTCCCTGTAAAAAAATAATTAAGTTCTGAGTGCTTTTTTTTTTTTTTTGACAGGGCCAACCAGATACTTTCTGAATTTTTTCCTGGCAGGGTCAACCAGATACATTCTGCATTTAATTATTATTTCCTAGCAGGGTCAATCGGATACTTTTAAATGGTACAGAGGAGTTATACAAATTTTAGTTCTGCCATCCTGGGCCTGGATTCTGGCAGGGTCAACCAGATAGTAGTAGAAAGCTGAATCTGCAGTGAGATGCCTGTTTTGGGAGATGTTTGTAATGTTTTTCTAACAATATCCTTGCATGGTCAACCAGATACTAGTAAGTGGTGTGTGTGTTTTGGGGGCTGTTGATGACTTTCTGTTTTTTATGTTTTTTAATATAATATTCTCTCAGAGTTAAGTAGATAGTAGGGAGGCAATGTGTTTTGGGGACTGCTGATGATTTTCTTTTTTTAACATAATATACTGGCAGGGTCAACCAGATGCTAGTGGTTCATGTGTTTTTGGGGCTGTTCATTACTTTCTTTCCTTTTTTTTGATATAATATCCTGGCAGGGTTAATCAGATACTAGGAATGCAATGTGTTTTGTGGACTGTTATTTTTTTTAATGTAATACACTGGCAAGGTCAACCAGATACTAGGGGTCTGTGTGTTTTGGGGGCTGTTGATGACTTTTTTTTTTGTTATTTAATATTCTGTCAGGGCTACCCAGATAGTAGGGAGGCAATGTGTTGTGGGGACTGTTGATGATTTTCTTTTTTTTTTTTTTTTTTTTTTTTTTTACATAATACACTGGCAGGGTCAACCAGATGCTAGTGGTCTATGTGATTTGTGGGCTATTGATGGCTTTCTTTCTTTTTTTTATAATATAATATCCTGGCAGGGTTAACCAGATACTAGGAGTCTGTGTGTTTTGGGGGCTGTTGATGGCTTTCTTTCTTTTTTTTATAATATAATATCCTGGCAGGGTTAACAAGATACTAGGGATACAATGTGCTTTGGGGACTGTTGATTTTTTTTTTTTAATAATATAATAAACTGGCAGGGTCAACCAGATATTAGTGGTCTGTGTGTTTTGGGGGCTGTTGATGACTTTTTTTTGTTATTTAATATCCTGTCAGGGCTATCCAGATAGTAGGGAGGCAATGTGTTTTGGGGACTGTTGATGATTTTCTTATTTATTTTATTGTTTTTACATATTACACTGGCAGGGTCAACCAGATGCTAGTTGTCTGTGTGTTTTGGAGACTGTTGATGACTTTCTTTTTTTAATATAATATCCTGGCAGTGAGAATTGTTGATGATTCTCATTTTTTCACATAATGCATTGGCAGGATCAACCAGATGCTAGTGGTCTATGTATTTGGGGGCTGTTGATGACATTCTTTCTTTCTTTTTTAATGTAATATCCTGGCAGGAACCAAAGAGATACTATGTATGCAGTGTGCTCTGGGGGGCCATTTGTGGATGATGTGTTTTTTTTTTTTTAACCTAACTTTTTTTTGCAAGGTTAGTCAAGATAAATTAGCATGGTTTGTCAATGATTTGTTGCTGAAACAAACTCTATTCTTACATAAGTAAAGTGTGTATGTATGAACTGAAGTAAGATGACATGCAAGTTCTATGTGATGTGAAAGAAATACAATAATATAACCATGATCTTTTTATTTTCATTATTTTAAACCCTGTAGGCTCAAAGCAGATTCTCTGGGTAGGCAGTTAGGATGGGGGTTATGCCTATATGCGAATGGAATGACCAGAGGTCTGGCTCGCTTTGCAATATTAATGTGTATTTGAGTGAAGCAAGATCAGCTGCAAGCTCTGAACTCTGACTATTGTTCATGTGAAAAAAAAAGAATACTTACATTAATGACAATGTCGTTTTTTTTTTTTTTGCCGTTGTTTTTGTTTTTAACCTCACAAGATCAAATAAAATACTGTGGGAAGGATATGCAATGGAGATTGGAGCTATGTGTGAAAGAAACAAATGGTCCTACTGTTTACTGTTGTTGTAATTTTAGCTTTGCAAAACTGTAATACTTTTCTGTCTGTACTTTAAGATGAATGTAAAATAATTAGCAAGTTTATGAGTAATTTTTAATGTATGCTATTTCATATCTGTTCATGTATATACTGAATGTTTGTTTAAAAATGTTTATAATATGTTGGAGATTTTCTCTATGGACATATGCTGAAAAGTTTTTTTTCCAACTAAAGCAGGTTGCAGAAATCTAGGTAAACACAAGTAAAATAAATGAAATGTGTACTTGGCTGGCAAACACAAGCTGTGACTAATGTTTCTGACAACAAAATGAAAGTAATGCAAGTATGCAACCCAATTTTACTTTAATTCTGACAGGTTAAAAAGTAGCCACTTTATTTAGATAATGGGGGCTGTTTGTGAATGAAATGAGTTGAATGGCCTTGCTGTTTACTGTTGTAATTGTGGCTTTGCAAGATTAATGTGCATTTGGGTAAAGTCATATAAGCCTGTAACTACTGTTTCTGTGCAACACAGTAAATTAATACAATCACTGTTTTTTTCATTTTAATCCTGGCAGGGTCAAAGCAGATACTTTAGATCAGCAACTCATATGATGGCTGTTTGTGGATGAAATGTTGGACACTGTAGCTTTGGTGTAATAATTCTAGCTTTGCAGGACTAAATTGTATTTGTTTGAAATAAAACAGAATGTAAACTGACTGTTTGCATGCATCAATTCAATACAGTAATAAAAACACTATTACTGATGCTGGCAAGGCCAAACCAATTTCTTTAGTTAGGTCACGGGGATGAGGGTTGTCTGTAAATGAAATGAGTGGCCCAACTATTCACTGTTATAATTCTGGCTTTGCAATACTGCTGTGCATTTGGGTGTAGTGAGTACAAGCGCTGACCTTTGGCTAATGCTTATGTGAAAGAAAAACATTAGTAATGTAACTGCTGTCTTTTTTTTTTTTTATTCATGTTTTGAACTTTCTACATTCAAACCAGGTACTTTTGGTAGGCAGTTGGGATGGGGGCTATGGCAGTGTATGAATGAAATGACTGGCCAGTTACTATTGTAATTCTGGCTTTGCAAGACTAATGTGTAAGGAGGGTTAAGCACACAGGCTGTGACTATTGTCTCTGTGCAGCAAAAATTAAACTAACACAAATGTATTGTTATTTCAATACTGAAAGAATCAAAGCAGAAACTGTAGTGGGCAATGAAATAACTGGCCCTGTTTAATTATTTTAATTCTGGCTTTGCAGGACTAATGTGCATTTAGGAGAAGCAAGGTGGAATACATGTGTGACAGTGCATGCATCAAAACTACATTAATAAAAGCATTATTATTATTGTTATTATTATTATTATTATTATTATTATTATAATTATTATTATTATTATTATTATTATTGTTGTTGTTATTGTTAATGCTGGCAAGGCCAAGCCAGATAGATACTGTAAGTAGGTCATGGGGATGGGGGACTGCCAGTGAAATGAGTACTTATGTGGAGCTGTATTTAAAATGTAAACAATGATGGCACAATCATTTCTGTAATATGCTTACTTCAGGGTTATGAGCACCACAACACCAGAATGAGTGAGCAGACAGTTACAGTGGCTTATCTAAAATCTATTAATATTAGAGACTTCACTTCTGAGGAAAAGTTAAGAATCAAGAGCACCAGAAGATCCACACCTGATCTTAAGGTGGAGTGGAGTCTCAAGGTAAAAGTAGGTGAAGAACATACACACACACACACACACACACACACACACACACACACACACACACACACACACACACACACACACACACACACACATACACACACACACACACACATACACACACACACACACACACACACACACACACACACACACACACACACACACACACACACACACACACCTTCAGCAGCTCAGTCTATGACAAGCAAACCTGGATATGTGGTTAGAAAGAATGAACGGTCTGATAAATGAGGTCTGGAACAGACCAATTTGTCCAGGGACATCTTCATGTGGGGCTAGATAAATAGAGTAGCAGGAATTAAGAGGATAGGGGGAGAAGAAGGTTAAATAGGAATGAGGGATGATTAGGAGGAAATGAGGTAAGGGTAGGGAGGGGCTTAAAGGGTTTTAGGCAAATGCAACTGGAGTAGGAGTCACATTTTTGGAGTGAACTTGCTAAGGCAAGTATATGTCCAAGACGACCTGTAGGTATTCCTGTGGAAGAGGTAGGACTTGGGGTTACTGGTGGATTCTGGTTGAAGGAGACAGGTGGTCTGTACAGCAGAATCTAAATTTCATATATATATATGGATCACCCTCAGATCGCCGACATCTCACTTCACCGACGAGGAATCCGACGGGCCGAAATCACCGACAACGCAGATGACCGACAAGACTAGAACCCGATGGACTCGGTAAGTGTGCAATAGAATGAGGGATTTCGTGTTCGGGAGCGGACAGGTAAGTGTGCGATAGTGAGGGACCGTAATTTTAGGGGCGGGTTAAGTGAGTTAGTGTTAGGGTGCGGGTAGGGTGTGTGTGCGATAGTGACGGACTGTGGGTTTAGTGGTGGGTTAAGTGAGTTAGGGTTAGGGTGCAGGTAGGTTAAGTGTGCGATAGTGACAGTCTTTAGGTGTAGGGGTGGGTTAAGTGAGATAGGGTTAGGTGCGGTAGGGTAACTGTGCGGTAGTGTCGGACCTTAGGGTTAGGGTTTGGGTCAGGGTTAGTGGATATGTGGTTGTGTATGATGTGTAGTTTACGTTGTTAGTGTTGGTGTGCTTGTGTCCGGTTTTGTGTATTGTCGGTGTTTTGTGGTTTCGGTCATTAGGGTTCGGTGTTTTGTGTGTCGGTGAAGTGTGGTGTCGGTAAGGTAAAGTAGATCCATATATATATATATATATATATATATATATATATATATATATATATATATATATAGGAGAGCTACAGAATCCTGAAAGCCCAAAATCCTGAAGACCAAAATCCTGAAAGTTCAAAATACTGAAAACTCAAAATACTGAAAACTTAAAATACTGAAAACTCAAAATCCTGAAAACACACAGGATACCAACACTTACTATATTCCAGCACAAGTACATACAGAAAGAAATAAAACACAAAGTATATTACTGTTCTACAAGTATAAGCAGGGGGGTAAGCCCCCGTGCACCCCCCACATACACACACACACACACACACACACACACACACACACACACACACACACACACACACACACACACACCCTGCTACTTAAATATATCAACTGCAAGATTTCACTTAGTGTAGTGTGATCTCAGAGTTGATATATTTAAGTAGCAGGGGGGTGTGGTGGGTGCAGGGGGGCTTGCCCTCCTGCATACAGTTGAAGGGTAATATGTTTCTGTATGCACTTGTGCTGGGTTGGTATCCTGTGTGTTTTCAGAATTTTGAGTTTTCAGTATTTTGAACTTTCAGGATTTTGGGCTTCAGAAGTCGGTCATTTGTTGTATGCCACTTGCCTCATTGGAGGTGGGGTATACACTGAATGTTCAGATTTGGCTTCATTGTGGTCCATTTCTCATTGCATTATGTTTCTTTTGGGAATTATTACCAAATCATCAAGTCTGAAGAAGAAGTTTTTTCTTTGATTTATAGTTGGCTAGAGGTTTTGTTCTAAGAAATAGTTAAGATTGGCTTGCAATTTTTGGCTTGCAGATCACTAAAGCCAATAACTCTGCTGGTGAAGCACTATTCTCTTGTGCCATAGCCAAATTATGGAACTCCCTCCCAGCCACAATTACCGCCGTACCATCATGCACCCACTTCAAAACTTTACTAAAAGCACACCTAAAAACATGCTGGCTATGCCCTTGCAACTCCCACTCTAATATCACCCACCCCATCCAACCACTACCTTTCTTTCCACCCCGCTAACTACCTTAATTATAGCAAGTTCAGATGCTCATAAGCCTAGTACTTATTATACAGCAGGAACTTCTTATTGTAACATTTGTTAATGTCTGTTATGTACTTCGCAGATAAAGATTCTAGTTGTCTACTGATGTACTATGTTCTTCATCTGTAAATATGTTTGTAATTAATTATGTTAAATTGTTAATTGCTATGTAATCCAATGTAACTACTGTCTGTTTATTTTAACTGTGAGGCTTTTCTCCCCGGGCCTCTGCTGAAAATGGTCCTACGTCCAGTCGGACACTCCCGGTCAACAAATGTAAATAATAATAATAAATAATAATAATAATAATACTGTTTGCAGAACGCAGACATTAGGTTCTGCAGACATGGTAGAATGGGTAGATTTCTTCCTTTCCTAGGTGGGTCGCTTCCTTAAACGGGATGGGGCGGGATGAATTAGAACACTGTATGCAGTTGGGGAA
Source organism: Protopterus annectens (assembly GCF_019279795.1). Classification (NCBI taxonomy): domain Eukaryota; kingdom Metazoa; phylum Chordata; order Ceratodontiformes; family Protopteridae; genus Protopterus; species Protopterus annectens. The sequence goes on from NC_056751.1 coordinate 13,042,329, forward strand.
TGAGAAGCCCTTGGCAGCATCTATTGTCATTTAACAAGTTTTGGTTTACGCATGTGCAAAGGATTTACAGTATTCTTTTCTTTTTCAGATCGCAGTGAAATCGCAGATGGGGAGGTGCAGAGTGGACATCAAAGAGGGAAGGAAGTCCATCTGACTTGATGGATTCGACTGGGGTGGAGGTTCTTGCCACTGGAGTGGTGTATAGTGCAGTTGCTGATGGCGGTGTTGTGATGTAAAAGTTGTGATGGGTGCAAGCTGCTGTTATGTTACCCAGTGAGGTCCCAAATGGCGGAAGCAGGTTTTGTAGTGGATGTCTCACTTGCTATGGTAAGGAGCAATGAGGTCATACCTGGGGGAATGCTAAGTGGGCAACAGCTACTGGCTTGAAGAAGGGGGTCTCTAAGGTAATGGATTCTGCTGGGGTGGAGGTTCTAGTTGTTGGAGTGGTGCACAACGAGGTTTCAGGTAACTGGTATTTACTGCTCATTAAGGCATGTCAGTGCTGGTGGGGGTTTGGGGTAGGTGGAGTGCAGTCACAACAGTCATGGAGTTCAAGGGGTTTCCAGTTTTTGTGGCAGTTATGTTATGGCTGTATGCAGACATTCCAAAAGTGTTTTGAGGGTTAACAAAGGCTAGGATGGTCATTATGTACTATGCTTATACTGGATAGGTGGAGGAATGACAAGATTGCTTTTGGACTTTATTGTGTAGGGCTGCTGCATGGACAATGGTAGGCTATTGCCCTTGTGTGGTTTCACGTGGCTTTGGGTTTAATGTTTTGGTGTTGCCTTGAGCAGGTAATGTCCCGGGGCTTATTTGAGGTTAATACTGGTAGTTGAATGAGTGAGGATTTAATATTTATGTTTATAATGGATAGTTGGTGCGATGTCAAGATTGTTATTGCACTGACCTTAAAAAGATCTGATTTGGTTATTACATCCTTTGGGTGGTAAAATGAGGTGGCAATGTGGCATGATGGTATGCAATTGTTCTGCATGGTTTTAGCGCAGTGGGCTTAGTGTTTGATTGTCCAGATGGCTGGTAATGTCCTTGGAATCATTACAAGGCTTCCATTGGTCATAAGGTAAGGATTATTTAGTTCTTGTGCAGTGATTATGTTAGGTTATGAGGTCATGGAGGTAAGGATTATTTAGTTCGTGTGCAGTGATTATGTTAGGTTATGAGGTCATGGTTTGCTACCTTAGCATAGGAGAGGGATCAGTGGTTTGTTTTTAGATGTTTAGATAATTGGCTACTTTTGTTAGTTATGTGATAGGATTTTAGGAGGGGATGACTTGGAGCCAGATGGGTTAGAGAGGATGGGGTATACTGAATGATGTTTGGCCTAATGCCTTGACAGTGGTTAGGTTGCTGGAAAATTGTCAAAGAGAGAGGGGGAATAGCCTGGTCAGGCTGGTGGGCAGAGAAGAGGGGCAAGCTTGCCCTCTTCTGTTCCGCATCTGGTATTGGATGTTCAATTCAATAAGTTAGGAAATGAAAGTGAGTGGTTGCACTGCTTGATAAGTAAATAAGCAAGCAGAGGTAAGATGCTTATTTGGTTGAAGGTGTAATTCACTAAATGGTAACTGAAGTGAGTGGTACGCTGCTTCATAAGTAAGCAAGTGGAGGTATGGACGCTGCTTACTGATCAGGATGAGCGGGGTCATGCTGTCCTCTGTTAATGGTACATGGATGTTATCTTCACCTGTATCATGTTTTGGAGGAAATTAATAAATCTTGGTTAACAATCATGTTTATGGAAGTTTAATAAAGGTTGTCAAATGTCATTCAGTGTGATATATTTATTGAAAGGGACCAGGACAAATGAGGTTTGGAACAGACCAATTTGTCCAGGGACATCTTCAAGTGGGGCTAGATAAACAGAGTAGCAGGAATTAAGAGGATAGGGAGAGACGTGGGTTAAATAGGAATGAGGGATGATTAGGAGGAAATGAGGTAAGGGAGGGGCTTAAAGGGTTTTAGGCAAATGCAACTGGAGTAAGAGTCACATTTTTGGATTGAACTTGCTACCCACCCTCCCTCCCCTTTTTATTAGTGGTGATTGCGGTTATTTTCAGTTTGGATAGGTGGAGAAGAGGTGCTGGCTTGCCCTCTTCTGTACCCCCTCTAGTGTTGGATGTTCAATTCAATAAGTTGGGAAAGGAAATTGAGCAGTTGTGCTGCTTTATAAGTAAATAAGCAAGCAGAGGTAAGCTGCTTATTTGGTTGGAGGTGTTATTCAATAAATGATAACTGAAGTGAGTGGTGGTACGCTGCTTCATAAATAATTGAATGGAGGTATGGATGCTGCTTACTGATCAGGATGAGTGGAGTCATGCTGTCTATGTTAATGTTACATGGATGTTGTCTTCACCTATATCATGTTTTGGTTGAAATTAACAAATATTGGTTAACAATCATGTTTATGGAAGTTTAATAAAGGTCGTCAAATGTCATTTGGTGTGATGTGTTTATTGAAGGGGAACGGGACAAATATTTTGACAACCAAATGAGGCTAGTACTGTTGAGAACAGTGGATATTAGGTCTCAGTATGGATACCAGTTATCAGTGGAAATACACAACAAGAAAGTGAAGAAAAACGTCACATTCTAGCACTTATAATTGACTGCATCAAGCTATTTGCTGAAGAAGTAGTAGTTTTAGGAGGCCATGATGAATCAGAAGACTCAGTGAGTGCTGGAATGTTCTGCAGACTGGTAGACTTCACCTGCAGGATCGATCGCAAGTTGGCTGAACATATAAAAACTTACAACTGTTTTTAAAGGAACATCAAAAATCATTCAGAATGAACTCCTGGAGTGCATGCTAACAATATGCAGACAAGAAATGAACAAAGAGATTCATACTGTAAAATGTGTAGCAGTATTTGTAGATGAAACCACCAATGTTGCAGGGCTATGGCAGATTGCCATTGTGTTCCATTTTGTTGTCAATGGCCAGGTGCTGGAACATTTTTGGGGATATTTTATACCACTTGAACAGACTGCCAAGCATATTGCTGGTGTGATAAGTTGAAGGAACTAGTGGGAGACCAGCATGAAAAAGTGGTTGCTTAGAGTTAGCATGGTGCATCTATTATGAGTGAAGTTCAGCATGGAGTCCAGGCCATTATAAGACAGGAATTTAAATATACTTATTATGTACACTGCTATGCCCACCAACTTAATCTGGTAATGCAGGCAGCCACACTACATAATACTGAAGCAAGGACATTTTTTTTAACTGTTGGTGGAATTCCAGCCTTTTTCTCAGGTTCAGTTCAAAGACAAGCTGCTCTGGACAATATAGTATCGCAATGCATGCCACAAATGTCTGGAATACGGTGGAATTTTAATATCCGTATTGTAAATGCAGTGTATGAAAACTTGGACTTGTTGTCAGAGTGTTTTTATTATTTGCACAAGTGTCGTACATTTGCTGCAGCAAATGTTGTTGTTTGTCTTTCGGCTTTTCCTGGTAAGGGGTCGCCACAGCAGAACTCCGGTCCGCTAATGATTGGCAGTAGATTTTTACGAAATGCCGAGGTGCCAGCTCGACACTCAACCTTCAACAAAGGCACGCCCATTTATGCACGCAAGTCTTTCGAACTCTACCCAACCGCGGGGAGGACATGCAGACTCCACACAGAAGTCACTCCCAAGCTCAGCCGAGAATCGAACGGGAGAACTTCTTGCTGTGAGGTAACAACGCTACCGCCGTACCACCGCGGCATGTATGCAGGAAGCAAATGGGCTACTGTGAACACTTAAAGATGATGAATTTAAGTTTTGGCTGACTGTTTTCCATCATAAAATGCCCCATGTTGACAATCTTCAGTATCATACCTCCAGATGCAACCACAGTTGAAAAGGATTCGCATATATTTTTGAATGCAATTGACAGTGTCATATCAGATACTGACAGCATTGCAGAACAGTACCTACAGACTGAGAACATCCTGCCAAGATGTAGACAAGGACTATCAAGATCCCAACCACTGCATGACACATTGTCGACTGCTGCAAAGGAAATGTGTGATATCATAAAGTTCCAGACAACATCACGATTTGAACACACTGGGCATCTTTAGGCTTCTTAGCTGCTACTGCCTGAAAATTTTTCAACATACGTAAAATAGTTCCAAGAAAACCTCTTCACAGCAACAATAGAAAACTATCCATTCCTGCTGAGGGGACAACTTAGAACAGAGCTTGGAGTGGTGCATCATCATGAAGACTATGCAGCAAGTGGCACTGCAGTCAAGATGTTAGAATTCTTGGTGGACAGCTCATTAATCAATGTGTTTTCAGAGACTTTCAATGTGTTGTTGATTACAGCCACCACACTGTCAACTCCTGAGGCAGAAAGGTGTTTCTCACCAAAAAGAAAAAGAATTAAAGCATGTCTTTGTAGTACAATGGGACAGGAAAGAATGAATGCATTGGCGATGATTTCCATATGAAAAGAGTTAATGCGGAGTATAACAAACTTCAACCAAACAGTTATATGATTTGTTTGCACAAAATGAAGAGAGAAGAATGGACTTTTATCTACAAGTAAGAAACCTGAGAAATACCCAGAGGAACACAATAGAGTCACTTATTTGGTACTATACTACAAGTACTTATTTGGAACCAGGGTCATGTCACATGAATACTGTGTTTGCTTGGGAAACTTGAAGCGGTCCCTTTTGTGTGTCCAGAAAAAGGAAAGAAAAATCAAATCCAGTATGACCTGATATGTTCCAGACAAGACCACAGCTTCCCTTAGAGTGCAGAAACAGAGTACAAAGTAGTGTTCGCAGTATACTGCATAGGTAAATCTTCAAACCAACCTGCATATACATGTAGTAATGTGCTCTGCTTTCCAACTGTGGTTATTATAACAGCAATTGTTTGGACTTTGAGATCATCTTACTGTCTCTCAGAATTACTGGCACATTAGACATTACAGTGACCTTGAATTGTGAATAATAGAGTAAGAAAGTACAGTGAGATCTCCAAATCTCCTTACTTTTCATTTGGCATTGTACAAAATGCAGAATAATTCATATAGTGCGCCTTCTGTGTGGAGTCTGCCTGTCCTTCCCGTGGTCGAGTGGCATTCGAAAGACATGCGTAGAATGGGCGTGCCTTTGTTAAATGTTGGACGTCGAGCTGGCACCTCGGCACCCATAAAAAAATCTACTGCCAATCATTAGCGGACCGGAGTTTCGCTGTGGTGATCCCTAACCGGGAAAAGCCGAAAGAAGAAGTGTATGTTTACTACATTGTGTGTAGCCATAATAGTTTCATTCAATGAAGACCAATCACTTTTTCACTGTTTAGAGGTGTTACAGCAGAACCTAAACACCTCATTAACTCTGAAATGTGCTTTAGTCTAGTATCAGTTAGTAGACTATTCAGCATATGCAATGGTGACTGAGCTCTTATTTTATGTAAATTAGTAAACATGGTCAGGATTGATCTCACTGCAACATAGCTTCGCCCCTTTCTAGTTGACCACACCCATTCAGCTGTCTCCTGCAGCCCCGTTTGATATGAAGTCACCATCTGCCACTGGTAAATAGACAGCTAGATAGGCTTCTAGATACAGGCACTGGCAACAGAGATATTAATACACAGATAGATAAATAATTTAATTTGTAAGTGAAGCTGCTCTCCTTAACTCTCAACAGCTTGGATTTTTTTAAGACTGAGAGCAAGGGGAGGAGTGGCAGGGCTTCAGTCCCACCTTAAAACTGAATTAACTAAAAAACATAAATGTTCACAAGTGTTATGGCACACATATAAAATACTCTAAAATGCCCACGCACACAATACTTTCTTTCCAAAATCACATAAACAGTTTTAACTCTTGAGAATTATTTTTTTTTATTTAAACTTGCTAATTTAAAGTAGTTGTTCAGTATCTGTGAAATATGTTGGCAATCACTTGGTGACTGTCACTCCTACAATCTTCTTGAAGTTGTCTAAGGATTTTGTAACATCTATCATGCTACACTGCCACAGTAACATTCTGACAGCTACACAAATTTACTGTGGGGTCTGACATTCTCTATTATAAGCAAAATTAAAAAGCAGGTGTCGAGTGACACTCTTGTTAATATTTGCTGTAAAACTTCCAGTCAGCATCAGTGTGTACAGTACAGACTGCATTCTAATAGAGACAGTGATCAGTCTGGGATGTGTGGGGAGATACAATAATGCTAGGCATCATCCAGGTTCCTAATTATCCCCATTTTAGACATGTTGGTTATGGTCGCACAAATCATCTCGGAAATTGATACGTTTATAACCAAAATATCAATGCAGATAGGCTAAAATCCATGCTCTGGCAATATACTGATATTTATAGCAACAGAAGTGAGTGCAGGCTACCTGTGTAAAGTACCCTGATGACACTCCAAGATTGGTAAACATTACTACAGGAAGGAGCAAATCCCTTAATGTAAATTCTTGAAGAGTGCAAATGCCCTCTGATTGAACTGTTAAACTGCAACTGGTTTGGGGATACTAAATGTAGCAATGTTTGAAATGCATTTTGTGTTATTAGTCTAGATTTTGCTGTCCATTGTGGATAAAGGGAAGTCGGACCAATATTACCTGTGTCATCTCTCTTTTACATAAGAGGAAAGTCATCAGAGATGGAAGAAAAGTACAATAACAGGATATAAGCATATCACTACAGTCCATTTCTAGGCTTCTGTTATAACTCCCATGGCCTGTGATCAGTGGGAGTGTGGATTTCTGCATAAACAGAGTGAACTTCCTCTTCAGCGTGCATGGTGAAGTTAGACTGCTTAGCATGGAGTATGCATACATGTAGTCATCCAAGTATAAACTACTCAACATGGAGTATGTATACATGCAGTCATCCAAGCATAGACTGCTCAACATGGAGTACGTATACATGCAGTCAGCCAAGCATTCTCACATTTTACTTTTGCAGTATTGAAATCACATGATGTCTTAGTTAGCAGACAATTTGTGTAGCTACACCCAGAAAATTGAACAGATAGAAACTGGGCAAAGTCTTCTTTGAGAACACTGATTATGCAGGTGTCTGCACTACCAAATGACTATGTGCGTGCATATTCCATAGCAGGCAGTAACAACAGATTCAATAAAAGAGTGGCATTCCTCAGCCAGAAATATTAACTGACCAGTGCATAGGCAATGGGAAATTATTGAATTATTAAGCGAGCAGTAATGGGCAATCACAGACAGTGACATATCACAAATTAATGATATAACTTTAAAACAAATGACTAGAAAGTCTCCTTACTTTTTTTATATGGCTGAGGAAAACATGAGCACTTTTTCAGAAGTCAGATTTAAATTACTCTGCTATTCTATATCACAGAATGAAATATTGTATGAACGTGAGTGTGATACATTTCACAAATATATTTTCTTTTATGTAGAAAATTACATAGTTTAACTATGGTAAAATCTAAATGTATTGATTGTATTACAGTTGTAAATAATCATACGTAAAGATGACCCAGTTATAATCAATGTCTTACAATTTAGTTTCTCTTATACATATATATCTATATATATATATATATCTATATATACATACATATATACAAAAAAAAGTGGGGAACAGATTAGCTTGCATGACAAACAATGTAGAACAGTTGCATAGGTTGTCATGTTTGCCAACATTTTGCCTTTGGAAAAGCTTGTTAAATACTATACTAGATACCCCTTAGAATCAATATCAGTAATAAACTTCCCCAAGGTACCATTCCCCTCACAAAAATCTTTCCTGGATAACAGTCACAAACTTACCAGCTGTTGTTCCAAGCTTGGAGCAGGGGCATGATGTCCGTAAATAATGGCAGGGTTGTACTGACTGAACAAGACAGGGTAAAACACTTTCTTCCCTTGAAATGAAAAGAAACATCAGAGACAAATGTTATATTCATTCTCTTATTCAGTAGTTGTGCAAGTGAAAGCCATTCACAGTAAGAATAAGTGGAAGCTATCCAACAAGATCTGAAAGTCAATACCAACTGTAAGCATTTAACTAAAGACCTAAAAGTCTAGCAGCTATTTCTAGGGCAGGTAAATAACAACTGCGTGGTATGAAGGTGATAATAAACCTAAGCAAACCCAAAATGTTCTTATAAATCTCCAACCCAAACCAAAGAACACACATTGGAACAAAATTACCTATGGGAGCATCTGGGATGCTGAAAAAGAGTTTGAGTCAGCCATATGCAAATATCATTAGCAATGTATTTCCTTGAACACAAAAGTGGCAAATGTAATGAGGCATAGTGATAACTAAACTATTACAGAGAATCTTCTAACTTGAAAGTTCTAAGATCTCCAACCCCCCCCCCCCCCCAACTCACAGCATGCAAGATTTAATATCCTGAAGGACCACTTAGGCAGAAATGACTTACTACTGTAACTTTGGTAAACTAGCAGGCTTGGCAAATAGTATGTGTCCTGTTCATTTATAGTGCTGGTAAATTAAGTCTGGGACTGGGCTTAGGCCTCTGGAAAATTGGCTGGTATGGGACAGCTTTACAGCCAATAGTCCACCTTCCAACCAGGGTGGAGGAAGTTATGTAAAATTTTATTGGAAAGGCTCTCCCAGACTCTGCTACACTTTGCTGTGAGGGAAAGGTTGGTTTGCTTTTTATTTGTTGCATTTTGCATTAGTTTATTGCCTTTTTATATTTTGAGTGCTGTGATTTGTTTACTTTGTGTTTTGCTTGTGTTCTGCTTTTAACTGCATATTAAAACTTCAAAAGACACCACAGCTCCATCTCTTGTAAGTCAGGCAGAAATCCCCCCCCCCCCGTCACTGTTGCGCTCTTAAATACCACTGTCTTTCTAGTTGCCTGCCTCTTATGTTAATTTGACCATATATCTCATTTCCTCTCTGCTTTCACTGGCTTGTGTGAGTAAGCACAAAATTATGATTTTGTGAAATCACTCCCCTTCAACTATTTAAATGTATTGGCCATTCTACTGTATTCCATAGTACCGGAATACAAAAGTGATCACCCCCTTTCAATCTAATCTTGCTATTTTAAAAATAGTGACTCTCCACTAAAACTTAACTTTTTAGACAGGTAAAACTTAAGTTACCTACTTTCACATCTAAATTCTCTAGTGCACACTGCAGTGTTTAGGATAAACCATTTTTTTTTCATCATACCTTTAAGCATCCCTGTGACTAGCACTTACTCTAATACCTGCTGGAAAGCACTAGGAAGCCTTAAACTGATACAAGCACTCAACTCTCATTAATAAGGAGAAACTAATCATAGGCACTAAACAGCCTATAATTGCAAAATACTTTGCTAAGGTAAGGGAAAACAGCTCCTGTACTTTTCAAAAAAAAACAGCAAACCAGGCATGTCCAAGGGTCAGCTTCCGTTGATTTCTCCTGTCCACCTGGTGAATCTGGGCATAATGGGGCAATGCAGCAATTACCTTATGTACACAGACAACCCTCTCCTACCACCCAACACTACAACCTGTGAGAGATGCACTTACATAGCCAAACTGGAAGCAAAGCTCTCTCCAACCAAGATTGTGCTAGACAGTCAAGAGGAGAGGGTTAACACTTGCACTACACTTCAAGCAACACATAGCCTTCTAAACTCACACCACCAACACCCACACATAGCAACACTAAATCCACATATGCGGAGGCCCTTAACTGTAACCTGCCCAAGCACCAAGGACCTTCGAAGCTAAAACGCAAACAAATACCAGTCACAACCAAAGTGTCACATAGCTCACAACACCAGTGTGCCACCCAGCAACAGCCCCTAAGGCAAGATACCGTACCTAACACTTTAGTCATAGGTGACTCTATAGTCAGGCACACTGATGTCCCACTCACCAGGCTGAACAAAGAGAAAATTACAGTGAGCTGCCTGTCAGGTGCTAGGATCCGCAACATAACTCATGCACTCAAGTCACTCCACAACAAGTACAAATATGACTCTGTCATTGTACATGTTGGAGTGAATGACTTGAGACGTACCTTCATGGACTACATGAAAAGAGACATGTGGGAGCTCTTGAATCATGTAGCCCATGCAGGTATGACCCTAGCCCTGAGTAGCATCCTGCCTTCGCCTAGAATGATACCACAATATAAGGACAAAATGATTGACTTCAACAATTGGCTAAGCTTCTGGTGTCATTCAAAGGGGATCCGGTATTTGTCTGCCTGGGATGACATGGTCGACAGACCACAATGCTTTGCCAGAGATGGTCTGCACCTGTCACCCCTGGGATTCAGGTTACTGGCTAAGGCTCTTGCCACCCCTATAGTGCCTTTTTTAAGCAAAGTTCAAAGGACAAAACCACCACCATAACAGGTACAATCATGCAAAATCTGTAGGTAATGCTACTCAATGCTAGAAGTCTAAACCTCAAAATGCACTCTCTCGAGGCACTCCTAAAAATGGAGAACATCGATATCTGTGCAGTAATTGAGACCTGGTTCAAGGCTCCAGAGAGCACCCCTGCAATACCAGGCTACAACTCCTATCACACTTTTCGGCCACCAAACCAGGATCGAAACACTAAAGGTGGAGGAGTGTCCATATTCACCAAGGATATTCACACCACCAGGTTAGTTGCCCAACACAATGCGTCTGAAATTCTCCAGGTGCAACTAACACTAGGAAAGACTGCAATCCAAATTGTAGCTTGCTACAGGTCCCCCACCATGCCCCAAGATTCTCACTACACCTTTCTAAACATACTGGAAAATTTTAATATACAACCAAACATCCTAATATTGGGCGATTTCAACTACCCTGCCATTAACTGGGAAAACTACTCGTGTACCAACACCTATGCCCAACAGTTCTTGGAATTCATAAATTCCAATGCCCTGGATCAACTAATCCATAGTCCCACCAGGGGCTCCAATATCCTAAACCTGGTCATTACCAACATGGGAAATCGATGCTCCACACATATGATCACCCCCTCGTTGGTCAGGTCAGACCATAAGGTAATCAACCTTAACATCCACATCCCACCCCCACCCCCCAGTAAGGAAACCTCCATAAAAAACTTCTCCAAAGCCAGCTTCATGTTACTCAAGTCAGAAGTTACAAACTTCATGACACCCATGCAGATGGGAACTGAAAGTTTGACTGCTGAGTCCTATACTAAGGCACTGCACGAGCACATACCTCATGCATGAATCGTGCCATCCCATATAGAACCAAGATGCTCTCCTCCAAATAAAGGAATCCAATCTGGTGGTCCTCTACTATAAACAAACTTTACAACAAAAGGAAGAAACTGTTACAGAAAGGAGGAAAATCCCAGGATGCAAAAAACTCCCTTACCAGCCTCAATAAGAAGCTTAGATCCCTCATAAAATCCTCCAAAGCTAGTTATGAAAATAAAATTGCAAAAGATTCCAAAAACGACCAGAAGGCATTTTATAACTATGTCAAGAATCTAAATGGCAATGCTCAGATCTGCCCTGAGCTACAACAGAATGGCATTAAATATACTGATCCCAAGGATATTGCTAATATCCTGGCAGATCGATTCAGTGCCAACTTCACCCCCCTCTCACCCCCTAAATGGCCCATCTCAATACCGGAAGATTGCCAAATTCCAGTAATAATGACCAAACAGGTAAAAAAAATGCACTCTCTAAAGCTAAGAATACACCATCCATGGGACCAGATGACATCACGGGCTGTGTACTACATGAAGTACAAAATGAACCGGCACCTCACCTAAGTGTCATGTTTAATCATACCCTCATCTCAGGCTTCGCGCCCACTGAGTGGCGCACAACTACAGTTATCCCACTCCACAAGGGGGATCCACCTTAGATCCCGGGAACTACAGCCCCATCAGTCTGATAAGTCTGATCTGCAAGGCCATGGAACGTATTATCATGGAACTTATAAACAAAGACATTGGCAACCTTAAAACACTGGACCTCACCCAGTTTGAGTTCGTGAAGGGCCGATCTTGTCTCCTGAACCTGATTGACTTCTTCAAATCAGTCTCCAGAGCCGTGGACGAGGGTAAGGCAGTCCACACAGCCTATCTGGACCTCGCTAAGGCCTTTGACACCATCCCCCACTCTGGAATCATAGATAAACTTACTAAGCTGGGCATTAATCCCTACGTCACTCGATGGGTTGCCAACTGGCTTACTGACAGAACCCACACTGTAAAAGTAGTTGACTCCAAATCCAGCTCCAGACAAGTGACAAGTGGAGTACCTCAGGGATCAGTCCTGGGACCTCTCTTGTTTGGCATCTACTTCTCTGAAGTACAGGCCAACACTATGGGACTCTGGCTAACAAAGTTCATAGATGACTGCAAACTGGGAGCCATTACTGAATCCCCAAATTATGTGGCTACTCTACAAAAAGGGCCTTACAGAAACAGATGCTTGGTGCCAGAGCCATGGGCTCATGCTCAATGCCAAGAAATGTATAGTTATCCCCTTGGGGAAAAAACATGTACCCGTGAATTACCACACAGGTGGCAGTACATTAAACACCGAAAGTGTGATAAGAGACTTAGGGACACAGGTGGACAGTGGTCTCACCTTCAATAACTACATCGCCACAACAGTCAGGAAATCCTCATCACTAAGGGCTTTTCATCATGAAAAAGGAGGTCATTGTCCCACTGTACTCATCCCTTATTAGACCCATTATAGAATATAATGCCCCATTTGGTATGTACCTCTCAAGACATCTGCAACAACTGGAAAGGCCACAGAAATACCTCACTAAATGAATCACAGGCCTAAAGCAGATGCCCTATGCTGACCACCTTAAAAACCTCCAGCTACACTCTGTCGCATATCGTCTACTTTTAGGCGATCTCTGCTTAACATACAAGGCCATGTCAAACCCAGAGCTGTTAGACATGCTACACTTAAAGAAACCACAATCCCTCAGAGCCACAGGCTCCAGGGATCTAAACCTTGTCATCACAATAAACAAAACATGCTGGAGGGATAGTTCCTGACCCAGAGACTCCCCAGACTCTGGAATAGACTAACCATACATGTCAAGCAAAGCACCTCTTTGGCCCTCTTCAAAAGGAACCTTGATGATTGGATGGGAGAAAGGAAATTCACCCCAGGGATCATGTCAGTCGCCCTGCTAGACAGGGGTCCAGAGAAGTAAATAGTGTGGGAAGAAATAGCCAGGGAATTGTTATGGCTAGGCTTGTATAGGCCCTAGGGACGATAGCCTAGTACCAACCTATGAACCTATTAAGTAGGAAAAGGCTGAAAAATGAAGAGTATTGGCATCTGGCAAGTCTTAAGGTGAGTTTTAATTCTAGTTAAAAAAAGTGGAATGGCTATTGGGTCACTGAATATGACAGCTGGTGTCAATGAATGATAGTCTGTTACAGAGGCACAAAATTCAACCAATGACAATTTGGGTGAAGTGAGGCTCTGAAAAGAAAACTGAAAACTGATTGGGGGCATCACTGCAGTGTGACTTTTATGATGCAGTGACTTTTGATTTTATTTTAATAGTTGTTTGGAATGTGAGGAGTATATCCTTCTATGTGGAAAATATAATGCAAAGCAGTCTCCACAAAAATTGCATTTTTGTAAATTCAAATTCCCTTATATGGGAAAATTGATCAAATATATGAAAATACTATCCATTTAGGGAAATGGAGTTCAAGTAAGTGTCTTACAGGTCTGGAAACATTTATCTATATTAGATATCCATCTGTACATCTAGATTTCATTTGTTAGATGAGTAGATTGTTCATAGGTTAGTACTAAGCTAACTGCTCTTGTGAGCCATTTTAAGCCAATTATCCGTTGTGAGAATCAAACCCTGCACCTTGTGTTTGTAAGGCAAACACCTTAACCATTAGGCCACCCTCCCAACCCTGTTTGTTTGGGCCAAAGGACCATTATCACTTTATAACTTAAACCATAAATGACAGAAGGCTGAGTAATATACTCTAGAGCTAAAGAAATACAAAGAAAATGCAGGAAATACATGGCTGCAGGAATGAAAACATTACAAAACAAAGTACAGTGCAGGTACATCTTATCTTACAAAACTAAGAGTTATAATGAAATCATATAAGAATACTAAACCAACTCTTCAAAGTAATCTGAATACAATAAGAAAGGTGTTTTAGAAAACAAACAGTCATAAGCAAATCATTAGTACAAAGTAAGGATTCAAAAGGCAAAACTAGAACTATTTCTATTAACACAAAACTGTCTCCCATGACTCCATATGGATGAAATATATATATATAAATAAATGCAATCTTCAATGGTTCAATGACTTTTTGACAAACGAGAAACATGGGTGTTGAGCAGTTTCAGAAGCACTGCAAGAGAATTCAGTTTACTATTATAGCAACATAAAGCCTAACTACTATTGAAAATAAATAATTTATTATACCATATTTATAACCTAAATCAGATTAACTTATGTATGATGGATCAGTTGTGTAACAGCAGAGGTATAGCTAACAACTGTCATGGGGAGTATGGGTCTGCACTGCCTTGTAGTCCTACGGGAGGGAGCCAACAGTATGCTGAAGGGAGGAGGGTCAAAAGCAGACATGGAGGGTGCACACGTAGCTTCCAACTTCTTTACTCAAGAATGAGTGACAATATGAAAAACAATTGGGGGGTCAATAGGCTAAAAATGAAGGATAAATTTTAAACTTTAACTCTAAGTCACTTAAAACGTTAACAGAATGACAGGTTTTGTATCAGTGCACTTTTTTGAACGATGTGAAGAAACTGTAAAACTAGCATTATTGGCTCACTTTGAGCCACAGTGATTTACCAAAAACTCAAAAACTTTACAAGGGCCAAGACAAAAATGTCAGTTTCATAGGTTCTTACTCAGCTTACTGCCAAAGAAGAGCATCAGGAAGCTTGGCCACATCACCCAGCACTGGTGGGGCACGAAGAGGGTCTCTCTGATGAGAGTTTATGATCACCAATCTGATCATCCAGGCTGGTTTTAAAGAGGTGTTCTGCAAAATTAGGGGCATTTGTGAGCTAATAGCAGCATACAGTTTGTTGAACCACCATGTTTTTTGTTGTTTATTATTCTATATACTTGCTAATATACTCATACACAGCTTGACCCTTCATTCAACCACAAGACTAAGAGGCAGTGAGTATAAGTAATGCTTCCTTGGTTCAAAAAACACAACTATAATAGGCTATTAATCCCTTAATATCAACATGTGGCATTGCATTCATTATTTTGAATTTACATAATGTTCAGGAATCATTAATTTCTCACAAGCTCTCTGGCATAGAAGGATAAAGCCCTTTCTACATCACAGGTGATGAAAGTTCAAACAGCAGCACAGGCACCAGTACAAGCCATTGTTGTCTCAACCATCATAGGGCGAGGGTGGTGGCTCTGGCTCACCACAGGGATGACATCTAGTGGTAGTAGTAGATACTGCACCCCATGGAGCTTAAACCTAGCAAGCCATAATACCATAAACAAGTCACACAATAAACCAAGGGAATTCAGCATGTAGTTTCACTTGCCCTCAGAGAGCAGCATATAATGGAGCACAAAAAAAGCTGCGATAGAGAAGGGACTGTTCTGCCAAGGAGAGGGTAGGCCAGCCTGCAGGGCTAGCAAACTGTCCTGCTCCCTACCACCTGTTTCTCACAATGAAGTCGATGAACAAACTGGCATTTCCAGCAGGAGAGAATGGAATGTGAGGCGTTTGCCTAACCTGAGGATTTGCAGTTCCCACTGCTAAGATTACTAAGATATACATTGACCAAATTGTTGCAAGTAGAAGAGTCAATGTGCCTGATCCTGTGTTGGGGGGGATAACCAAAACAAAATTGTGTACTATTTATAGTTTTAGAACAACTGTCACACTCTTCTGCATATCCTTACCTGGTTGTGCATTCATTCTACATGAGTTGAGAAAGTCAGCAGTGAAGTATATGTCAACATCACAGAAGAACAGCAACACGTTACTACTTTTCCAGGCACGAGCGCCTACATCTAGGCCTTTACCCCTTGAGAAATCCTCATTCCGTTGGATAAAAGTATAGTTCTTGAAGTTTGCCTGCCTAGAAGAAAAATATATATTGGAAATCTATGAGATTCTGCAAGAAACTACCAAATATAGTTCTTGAAGTTTGCCTGTCTAGAAGAAAAATATATATTGGAAATCTATGAGGTCCTGCAAGAAACTTCCAAATATTTTTATTCAATAAAATAAGGAGATTATTTAAAGACAAGCATCCCCACAAAATAACAATTTTGAGTTTGTTATAATAATCCTGGAAAATAAATTACTTCAGCCCTCAGACCCTCAGATACATTCTACATGAAACTGAATAGTACTGGGTAGAGGCAATTAAAAATAAAAACAACATGGCCATTCCAAGCTTATGCATTTCAGAAACTGACATATTTGCTGTTTTAGTCATTTGTTCTCTACAGCAGTTTGGAAAAACATACATCATTGCCTTTTGCATACCTGCAATAATTAATACTGAAAGTTTTTTTAAGAAAATAAAATTAGATACGCATTACTTAAATAAAGGCTACTAAAATGCAAACACCATTTTCAGTATACATTCAGCTTTACTTACAATAGTTATATTTACAACATTCCAAGTGCTGCATTGCTTATACATTAAAATAAGTACTGTAACAGTTACAGCTTTTGTAAAACTTCTCAGTAACCCTATAAACATTTATATTTATCCAGCTCATGAGATTTCACAAGGATTTCAATGGAGCCAGGCAATATTTTTCAAAATTACTGTTTTCTTGCACTGTACATAAATATGAAAATGACAAGTATTTGCATAACAGCATGTGAATAACATACTGCATGTCTTAAACTGTATATGTTAAATTACAAGTTTCAGTGGGGATTATCTCTGCTAAGATTTACTTATGACTGATTATGGTTTTCAAATCAGCATCATAGCAAGGAGTGGCAAACAATGATACACAAGTCAGCCACACAAGATTTTACTCATAATATGAGGTGTGACACTTTATCCTGCTGTGAACAATTACAACTTAAAGCCTGGATTCTGAATTAAAAAATGGCTTGCAATACAGTTAGGTGAGTGTAAAAGATCTATATATAAACATGTGCATCAATGGCATGACAACTTAAGTAGAACTGAAATAAATAACGTGAAGCTTTCTCAGTAGTCTGAACTCACTTCAAGGGGCTGTTTAACTTAACAGACATCTCATGGCCTAGAAACGTGTTATTAAAATACAAAAACAACAATCAGCAGCCCATATGAAAAGAGAAGGGGGTAAGGTGCCACACCTGGAACTCAGATTTGGCAAACTCCTTCTTAGATAAGCAAGTAAGAAACGGATGGAAAGCGATAGTGAGTACAGCTTTTTCTATAAGGGTTTCCAACTGTATTAAAAGGAATAAATCCTCCTTATTGAAAGAGAACTACTGGGGTGCAGGAATGAGCTCACTGTTCAAGGTTAGATTCTTTGATTCACAAGTATTCCAAGGCCAGTGCGTCCTGTGACCATTCACACCTTGCCAGTATCCTCCTTTGGGCTAAAGATCCTTTCTCCAAGATGGCCATATCAGTCAGTCCTGGAGTAAATTTGTGGATACTCATCCAGTCATCTAGATTATGTTTAGTGGAAGAAAGTAAATGATAAGGGAGTTAAACAAATGTTTCTCACGTATTTTATAAATGGGACTGTTTGTTAACATTTTATAAAATTAAACATTTGAAAAGGGTTTAATGACTCTTGTCTGATATGTATGTGAAAACTGGCTCTTGTGTAATAAGTGTATCAGATGTGGGACAACTTTTCTGTCTCTTCATGTTATGTCAGTACCTTTGAGTAACTTCTCGTCAGCCTCCAAATATGCATCTCATTTCCTTTGCCATGTTAGAGAGCAATTGATTAGGAATAATAAAAAACAGGTTTCTCTGATGCAGATGGTATGTATCGTGTGATATGATGTTTAAGACACTGTTTACACCTAGGTCACTTTGCACACAGTGTAGGCATGGTGGTATAGCTTGAGTGCATCTACAATGTGTTACACCACTTCAGACTGCTAACAATTTCACATAAAATGAACACAACCTAGTTTAGAGAAGGAAAAGACAAGATACCCTAGTGCTTTCACTCTGAAACACATGTCACACTTGACTCTGTTGCTGTGTATTTGGAGTTGTGTAAGATGAGAATCAAACAACTAAAAAAGTGACCAAGAAAGGTGAGCTACAGTGAAAGCTGACCTGTTTAACTCTCTTTGTTTACACCCTACAGAGATGTTCTTCAATGGTACAATGTTCCAGGAGCTCCTAGAAGAGCTGTGGCATTTTTTTAAACAAACTTGTTGAAAACAACTTAGGTGAGCCAAATAGGCAAAATGACAAACAATTCAAAAAATTGAATACAACATAGGTGAGCCAAATATCAAAATGATAAACAATTCAAAATTAATTTCACAGAAAGACACACTCCTTGAAAAGGTGTACCATACAACAATATGTAAAGTTATCCAAAGTATTTCTTATGAAGAACCCACATATAGAATGAACCCCCCAACACACATACACACACCCCACAGCGCTAAGCCTAAATCTTTCCCTAAATCAACTCTAACCAAAACTTTAACTTTAACCATAATTCGAAAGATAAAGTTAGCACTAAACTTACACTTAATCCTAAACTTAAATTTAATCCTAACGTGGGCATTATAGTTAAACATAAACCTAATCCTAGCCCCAAACTTAAACCTAATTCTAAGCCTAGCTGGCCAAAACTAAAACATCATTTCTAAGCCCATTTCAGAGGTATAACTAGGGTGGGTGAATGGGGAGGTTTCCATGGGTGTAAGCTATCTGTTGGTGCGATCATCAGGTGCTGATGGTGTGGAAGGGCAGCAGCAGCACTGAGTTATGAAGCTGTGAGGATATTATAGTTTCATAAAACAGTGCTAATACTGCATTTATGGTACATCTGAAGCACGTGGTGTGTGTGTGTGTGTGTGTGTGTGTGTGTGTGTGTGTGTGTAGTCACTTTTTTAATTTCTCCAAATCTTTTGGGTTGCTGATACCATGATGGGAATGCACCCCATTCCTAAGTCAAATCACGATTAAAGTTCATGAAATTAGTATTGTTTCAATCTTTGATGTCAGCCAAAAGTGCTCTTTGCAGCACCTGCGATGTGCACAGTAATGACTCCTTCTGCAATTTGTATGGGGTTACATGGATTGGTAACATATCTAAATACGACTGTAGATTCTTTTTTATAAGATCAATTGCTCCTACTACCATTGGAACTGTCCGGGTATCTTTCTTCCGCATTGCTCTCATTTTAGCCTGCAGATCCTGATATTTTATGACTTTGTCTCTCTCTGTATGCAACATACTGTAGTCACTGGGTGTGGTGATTTCAATGATCTGTGCTACTTTTTTGTCACTATAGCATGCTGCTTGATGCAGTTTTAGCAAGCAGCTTTCTACAATTGCAACAGAGTAGAAGAACATTGTTTCTTTAACTTCAGGATGAGCTTTTTGTGGAGGAGCTCAGATTAGAGTTGAGTGGCCCACCAATTTGGGGATCTGCACAGGATACCAAATGTACTAGCTATGTTTTTTTCCAACTTGCACAAGCAGTGCCATGACTAAATTTGAGCAAATGGCATTTAATTTAATGTAACGTTCAACTGAATGCCATTCCAGCACAATTTAATATCTTTACAAATCAAATTCAGCAATACAGATTGGATCAAGCTGCTTTTCCCAGTCTGACCATGAACAAGTTGCCTGCTCCCGATTTCCATAGTTAGAGTAACTTGCTTACATATCATCCATCTGCATTATTGTATTTAGTTCTCAGAAATGACTCACTGAAAGAGTATATTACTTGTGATCATCAAAAAAAATACAATATTGGGTCAAAGAGTAATAATTACTTTTCTTTGCCACATTTTGCATTTTACACTGCACACATTTATTCCATTGTAAGAATGGTGTCTGCACAGTTTACAACTGCACTCATAAAATGAAATTAACGTGAGCTATGAATCAGAAGGCCTACAGTGTCAATACATTTCCTTTGCCCAATACAAATGTTGCAGGCAGCACAGATTTCCTGCAGTTACTATTACCTTTGATGCTAACTGCAAAGTTTTATCTGTATCTTCTGTATGCATAGCTGGCTCCCCATACATTAACCATAAATCCCAGCACCTTTCACTCAGTCTTTATATAATGCTTGATACAATCCAGCTGCCAGCATCATTTTATGTCTTTAAACATCATTTATACTTTTGTTTCCTATATAAATGCATCCTTGAGATGCAGGCACAGTATCACAAATACTATACCACAGGTCATCTATTCAGTTGTATTAATATACCTTTCCTCTAGCACTCCTGCACCTTTTGCACTGTTCCAACACACAAACAGTATTGGACCATTCTTTTCATTTTGCATCACAACTGCATTAAGATGTATTTTCATTTACAGTTCAGCCATTGTACTCTGGCCCATTCCTCCACTTTACAAAGCCCTGCTACCATTTTCAGCACACTGATTTAATATCCATCCTGCTCTAAATGTTAATGCTGTCTCAGGGAAACACACCTGCAATATCCCCTCTACAATGTCATTAATAAAGGTGCTGAAGAGGAGTAGCTATAGAAGTGACCCATAAAGGAACACGGCGACACTACCTCTTCATTTCCATTTGCCATGACAGTCCATTATCACAGAGAAGGTACTCAACCAAATTTACATTTTATAGTAGACTCCATGCCTCCCTAATTTGTTTATCAGAGTCCTATCTAGAGCAGAACTACATCCTGAGATTTAGGAAGACCACATCCTCTGCTTCCCCTGATCATCCATTACCCCATTTAAACCATCAGTGAAAATCCATAGGTTCATTTCACAAAACTGACTTTACTATAAATCAGTGCTGGTGCATTTTTTATATTCAAAAGTGATGCAATATTGTCTGTCAGTAAGCACAGAAGGTTAATACTGTGAGCTGTTAATGTGCTACTTCTTGTAGTCCAGGGTTTGATTCCTTCAGCCTTCATTTGGCTACTGCATGACCTTGAGCAAGTCACTTAGACAGTGTTTTGGGTTAATTTAGAAATTGAGCTAGGCCCTTTAATGGTCTCCTGGGCTGCCTGTCTTGTAACTACCTATCATCACAGTTATCATGTTAGTATTCTCTACTGCATGTGTTTTTCACAGCAATGGTTATTTGTTTATTTTATTTCTAGAACAAACTCTGACTTCTAAGTTTTCTGTTGTACATGGGGGATCCTGATAACATCTAGTGATTGATTACTGGCTGCAGACTCCAGAGATCTAGACCAAGTCCCAGACATTCTGCTTCACCTGCAGACATCAAAAATAGGTACAAAGGCTCTTGAAAATTGGGTACATCTAGCCAAAACTCTGGGTGCATATTTACCATACCATTTGCCTACTGAATACCATCTAATCTCTCCCACCTCAGTAGAATTGTACGATACTGTTGCATGTCTCATGTATCACTGAGGCACTGTGATGGGTTCAAGTTGTTTATTGTACATAAACACATCAAGAGCTGTAACTGGAACATATATTTAAGCTAAATGACTGACTCATTACTTCAAACACACTGACACGTGCATCTCCATTCACACCTGAATTCACTCTCACTGACTATAGAAAATGGCACTGATCTTGCACATGCTCAGTAACTTATATGCACATGCTTGTCTAGCTACAGTGGCTGACTAGGTATGATACACAAAATGATCTACATCCTCCATCTTTGATTTGTTCGACATGCAATAGGAGAACAAGACATTTAACAAGCTACATATCACATCAACATATAACAAACAAATTTGAGTCCAAGACGCTGTGTCTTGAACTGGGTTTGGAAATTCTGCCCAATCTGCTTATATAAAAACTTTGACTTGTTTAGCAACAGGGACAGTCTATGGGGATTCTTTTACAGTTGGAACTTCAGGGGTTACATCAGGATTACTTGAAGAAAGTACACTGTCCTCTGGAGTTTGAACAAGTGTAGAGCCACTCTGGGAAACAGAGTTTCTGGCACAGGCAATCTGCTGTGTCACTGATTTGGAGACTGGCATTATGTGCCTTCAATTCCTTCTGAAATCCATTCCATCAAATTGTATGATGTAAGATCTCAGTTCTTCCCAAAGGTTTTTGACAATACCCACTCGGTCATATCCTTTAGGTGTTTGCATTCTCACAACTTCTCCTTGCCTTAATGGCCTAAGAGGTTTCCTGGACTTATTGTAGTACAACTTTTGTGACTGACATTTTCTCGAAAGTTGAGCCTTGACCATTCTGTTGTTCTTTACATTTGGTACTAAATTGTTTACTGATCAGTAAAGTTGTTCTCATCTGTCTGGACATTCATTTCTGAGCTGGAGAACCAAGCAAGTTATCTCAAGTAATGTTTCTGAGATTAAGTTAAGAAAAACATTGGTACCATCTCTTTTGGATTTCTCCAACAAATGTATCACAGTTTGAACTGCATGCTCAACTAATCCATTGGACTGTAGATACTCAGGACAACTAGTAAGATGGACAAAGTCCCAAGACTCAGTAAATTTCTTGAAATGCTGACTTGTAAACTGTGCACCCTTATCAGAAATTACTTTGTGCAGACTACCATGGACAGAAATATGTCTCTTCAATTTCGTAATGACAGTGCTGGACGTTACTTTAGGAAGAAGGTCAGTTTCAAACTAATTTGATTAAGAGTCTATAACACTAAGTAACGCTGACCATTCCATTTGAAAATATCAGTAGCAACCGTTGACCATGGTAATTCCAGAATCTGGTTTAGCTGAAGTGATTCTTTTTGTTGGCGTGATTTAGTACTATTGCAAATTGAACATGCTAGAGTTTTCTTCTCTATATCTTTTGACATAGAAGGCCAAAATACTAAGCCTCTTGCCCTTGTTTTGGTTGAATCAGTACCTGGGTGACCATGATACAAAGTTTTGATATATTCCTGTTGTAATGCTGTAGGAATTATTACTTTACAACCTTTCATGAGGATTCCATCTTCCATCATGAGGTCATCTCTATAAGGAAAATACTTCTCTATGTCAAGTAGTAGACTATTATGTCATTCTGGCCATCCTTGACTTATAACATTGCAGCTTCTGGAAAATTGGGTCTGAGGCTGCATGTTTCTAAGGTCATCAAGACGTGATAAGGAAAAATGTTTGACCTCCATGACTTCAAAGTCTGCTTTCTCATTGTCATGTTGTTCTGTTTGTCTGGGTGATCTCAACAAAGCATCAGCAAGATAGAGACATTTCCCTTTAGCATAGACTATATTGAAATTGTACTTTTGCAATTTTAACATCATGCATTGCAGGCATGTTGGTACTGTATGCACTGGCTTTTTCAGAATTGTCACTAGCGGTCAGTAATGAGTTTCTGCTTGTATGGGTTTCAATAAATATAATCACTGAACTTCGAACATATGAACACTATTGCCAAAAGCTTTTTTTCAATTTGTGCATACTGCATTTCAGTTTGGGTTAAAGTTCTGGAAGCACAGGCTACTGGTATGCCTTCATGAAGACATGCTGCACCAAGACCATACTTTGAAGCATCTCACGAAAGAGTTACAAGTTTGTGAACATCATAATATCTCAATGTGGGTGGACTGGCAATTTTCTGTTTCAGAATGTCAAATACTCTTTGATGTTGTTCTGATCAGCACCAGTTTACATTTTTGCGTGTCATCTCATGCAATGGTATTGAAAGCTCAGTCAGATCTGGGATGAACTTTCCTAAATAGTTGACCATACCAAGAAAATGTTGTAAAGATGTGACATTTTCTGGAACTGGCTGGCATCTCAAGAATTGCTGCTTACTTAGACAGATCTGTTTGTAAGCCAGATCTGGTAAACAAATGAGCCACATAAGTAACTTCTTGCAGTTTGAATTTACATTTCAGAGGATTCAGTTTAAGACTGACTTCACGAGCATGGTCTCGAACTTTCTTGAGGTTTCTATCATGTTTGTCTTCGCCATTGCCCCCCACAATAACGTCATCTATTATGATAGCAGATGTATAACCAGAAAAAATATGTTCCTTCCCATGTTGAAATACTTTCTGGCAAAATTTATCCCAAATGGCACTCTCAAAAATCTGTATCGTCCAAATGGTGTACTGAAAGTCATCAATAATGAAGATTTGTGATCCAGCGAAATTTGCCAAAAGGAACTTTTTGCATCTAAGACCAAAAAAATAGTGGCATTTGGCATGAAGCAGCTACTTCTTTTGTGCACATTGGATGATGAGGATGCTTAAGTGCTTATTTAAGTCTCTCAGATCAATACATATTCGAATATCATCTGATCTTTTCTTATGAGCTACGATCATGCAAGATATCCATTCAGCTGGTTCTTTTACTGGAGTAAGGACACCTACATTTACCATTTTGACATGTTCTGCTTTTACTTTGCTCTGCATTGCTACCAGAGCTTTCCTTGCTGGTCTGACAGCTGGGCTTACTTTACGGTTTAACTTCATGGAATATGTGATTGGAAGTTTGCCAAGCTCATCTGAGAAAATATCAGCATATTCACTAAAACTATTTTGTGTAAAACTATTGTTGTTATTCAGACTTATCTGATGTACCTCTTTATTAAATGAAATCCATCCCGTCCCATTCTCAAACTGTCTTTGAAGCCTAACAATGACTGCACGTGTCTTTTGACTACATAAAACTGCAAGTCATAGCTGTTCCCAGCAGAATGGCATGTGAGAACTATTGTGCCATCAGTTTGAATCTCTTCACCATCATAAGCAACTAGTTTTGCACACTTTGTTGAATCAAGTTTCTTACCTGCTTTTACTTTAGCAAATGTTTGTGCTGATATAACATTGCACTTCTATGCAGTATCTACTTTAAGCTCTACAACTTTCCCATTAATCCAAACAGTACAAAATATTTCACTCTCTACTGCCAACTGATAATCTACTGTGTTAACTGTTTCATTGATCACAGAGACACCATCAACATAAAAAGTTTGCTCACAGCTCTGTATGTGATCTACTTGCTTCTTCGGCTGCTGTCTTCTAATAAAAGTATGTGCCACTTTAGACTTGCAAAGTCTTTTGAAATGATTCCACTTTTTACATTTATGACACTGCTGACCAAAAGCTAAGCACTTCTCTCATTTAGGTTCATGACTGCCTCCACAATTATGACAATTAACAATAACGTTGGGTGTTGGGCCCTATTTTGTTTATAGTTAAAGTTGAGTACTGCCACACCCTTTGGTTTATATTTCCTTTTCATCTTAGATTTATGTTGTACACTATCAACATTTGCACTGGCAGATACTGCATGCACATTTTTCTCATTCATAAGCATATTCATATGCTTTTCTGTAGCTGGTATATTTAAACAATGAGTAACAAGGTCACACAGACAAACCAGTCAGTAAAAATTGGTTTGTCTGTGTGAACTTGTTACTCATTGTTTTAGTTTGTTAGTTGGGATATTTTGCAGACACCCTAATGGTTATGGACATCAGCTGGGTATGACAACCCTGTCTTTCAAAACGTTAGCCAAACATTCAGTGTAGGATTTTTAAGCACTCTTTTATCCATGAATGTGGGATACTATCAAATGCTTTTTTATAGTCAATCCACGCCATACTTAAATTCTTCCCCTTTTTTACAGTTCTCCAGTATGATTTTATTTAACAACAAATGATCCTTTGTTCCATATGACTTTCTTTTATTGCCCTTTTGTTCTACTGCCATAATTGAGTTTTCTTCTAAATGACTATAAACGCTGTCGGCATCAATTCCCATGTATAGTTTATATGTCGTCGGAAGGCAAGTTATTGGTCTATAATTTTTAGGGTAGCTTGCAGGTTTACTCTTAAGAAGGAGCATTGTTTTGCCTGTTGTTAGCCAAGTTGGTGTCTTCAGGGTGTACATATAAATAGTTCTTACTCATGGCTAAATCCTCGTGCAAAGATGTTAATACTTTTAACCAAAAGTTAGGTACCGCATCTGGACCTGGGGTTTTCCATCTAGAGACTTATCTTAACTTTGTCTCAATCTCTCTGGCTGTTACTTCATTCCATTTCATATCTTGCACCTTTAAATTTTTTATTCTTTCTTTTACTTCTTCTATCCATTCAGCATCTTTATGTATACGTCTCCAAAATGTATCTACTTCCTCTTTTTTGTGGCGGTCTTTCAATTCCTTTTACCTTATTTCCCAATTCTCTATAAAACTTTTTTGGGTTATCAATAAATAGCTTATTTTGTACTTTTCCTTTATATTTATCTGTGTATCTTCTAAGTTTTTCCACTTGTGCTGAAAATTTTAGTTTGCTATTTGCAATAGTACATGATAGATCCTGTTCTTTTCTAATACGGTGGATTGCTTTGATCACATCTATATTTACAGTGGCGGCTGATGACTTCAAATCTAAGGGGGGCTGCAGGAGACACTTGAATGGGTGGGGCCAGTGGGAAGGGGTGTGGTCAATTGTAAAGGGGTGGAGCTATGCTCAAAACCACAAAAACTGGGATTTTAATTAAATACGTTGCCCTGGCTGCCAAGCCATCATTATGAGAGTCCAATCAAGACAAAATAAAGTGTAGAAGAAAAAAAATATGTCAATGCATTGGCTACATGACAGCTTACTTAATATCTAGATGGAAACAAAAAGGTTGTGAGGCATGAAAAAATAAATTACTTTTTAAATACATTACTGGAATGCCAGTCAAAATCAAGTATAAAAAAAACAAGCAGCACTCAACTCAAACCACTTCTCCTTGCACTGCAGTTCTAATTATAATTTATATTCAGCTTTATAAAAGTACCAAGTAATATGCTGAATGTAGCAATCTCTGATTCCCCCACTTGTAAAAATGATTCTTATCCAAAAACAATCTGCTGCCTGACAACAACTATCTACTTGTTTCATGGGGAAAACATGATCAAAGTAAAAAATGAACAGCAAACAAGAAACAAGCTCAAGATAAATTGCTTAAAGGATTACTGCACAGGTTATGGACCACACATGATAGATTGGCATTCTGTTAGCATTCTGTTTAGTTTACTGATAAAGCCTGCAAGGATGACTGCAAGTCTCCAACAAATGTAGTGAGCTTCTGAAAATACTGTATTCCTGTCCTTTATTACACATCCTGTCATATGCATTTCAATATCTAAGTCTTAAATGTTATCTAGTTATGTAAATATTCTCTACATGGCAACAACAAAAAGGCTTTCAATGTTGGTAATCCTTTAACAGTATGCTTATTAAAGCTTACTTGCATCTTTCAACCTCAGACAAGCTTACCTGATGGTCATTAAAGCATTGCTACTTAAACACAGAGCAACAGGCAGTCCAACAACAAGCATTTTCTGAATAATAATAAGCATAAATCAACAGTATAAAATATGACAGAAAAACAAAATATTCTGCAAAATCAAGGACAGATGAAAAGCCACTGTAGTACTTATGTCTATCTTGGATGGGAGGATACTCTGTACACTTTCACTGCATAACTGCTCCTTGCCTTGCTTGGACACATCCAGAGTCACTACATGGGGGAGTGGGTTGCAACAAGTATGTCACAATTTGAAATGTCTCTGGCTGATGGTGATGGCCCTGACACATTTGTCATACCTCTCAACCTCAGAGCAAGAAATCTGGACAAAGCCATAAATAGAAGTGGGACAAAGGACCAAAAATAAGGACAATTTTTAAATATTACTCTTATAAACTTAGAAAGATAATAGAATAGTAGGTCTTGTATTAGTATAAATTTTCTGAAGGGTATGAAATCTGAAACTCAAATGTATGTCATTATTTTCTAACTTCAATCTTTAATGATTTGCCACTGATTGCCAGAAAACCACAATTTTATGAAAAACATACCAAAAATGTGATTCAAAAATTTAAAATAGCCACACAATACAGCTGGGGACCTGTCAAAGAAGGGACGCTTTTTAACATTAGTACTGTTAAGTTGAGCAGCTGACAAAATAAGAAAATCTACATGCATTTCTGAAATAAAAGTAATCTATAACTCTGATCATTACAATTATTTCTTAATTGTAAACCCTCCACATTTTCTTCCAAAATTGCCATTTTGCAGAGGGATTATTAGGGGGAGAGCAACATTTTGAGTGCAAGTCAGGGACAGTTGAGAGGTTTGGATATACCTAATTCTATAAAGTGATTTATTTGTGCATGCCTCCCAACCTCTTAATGCAGGAAATCTGGACAAGGCCAAATATATTGGGGGAACATACAGACAGTACTAAAAATTGCTGTTGTATAAACTTATACATTTGATAAACAGGTCTTGCTTTAACATGCACTTTTCTGAAGGGTATGAAGTCTGAAACGCAATGTCTGTCATTATTTAGTGACCTCATTTCTAAATGATTTGCCAGAAAACCACAATTTTTTTGAGGAACAAACCAAAAATAAAAAGCAAAAATCTATTCATTCTGTGAAACCCTGAACAGTTGAGAGGTATAGTTCAGCCGGGGCTGTCATTGAGTTTGCCGCCCTTCCCCCCTCACAAAATCATGGTCGAATGGGGCCTCCCCCCTGCAGCCATTCCAGTGTCCCATTATTTGGCTATTTCACCCCATTTACCATAAACACTGTAATGCGCATGCTGTTTTACTTCTACGATGATTTGTATCTCATTTAAAAGTTTTATTTTACGTTACAGTACAAGCACTAATAGGCATCTGCTAAACAAAGCAATGCAGTCTCACAATGAAAATAGAACTTAGCATTAAAACCTCTCTGCCCTTGAAACACACATTCATTGAAACAGTATTGAAACCCACATTCAAAGAAAATACATCTGGCCAGTGGCAGATAAAGATTAACTTTGGGCTGTTTTAAAATCATAGGCCCCTTGCACACGAAACATACATGTGTTTTTTGATACACCTTCCAGATTGTATTAAATTATATTCCTTGTATAATACAGTACAGTTGTTAGAGGATGTTTTAAATTTATTGTTTTGAAAAATATTCCAGTAAACAATGACACAAAATATATGCATCAATAAGGACAAAACTGCCCAATTCAGAACATTTCCATCATAAAAGTCTACTCAAACTTCTACAATCCACCAGCATCAATAAATATGCATAATCTCTGCAGAAGTAAAAGTCATCTAAATAATTCCACATTAAAGAGATCTGTAACTAATGAAGAGGTTGCTGCTAGCAAGCAACTTTATATTTCATTGTTTCATCTACAAATAAAGTGCCTGTTGCCCTTGAGGAATAAATTGCCCATGTTACATTAAAAAATGATAAGCTAGTAATATTGCAATAGGGAATGAATGGCAAACTGAAAACAGGTTCATAGCTACTAGGTATCTCCGCCAAAAGGACATCCTCAGGACTTCAGCATCGACCCCCTTTAAAAGTACAACACAGTACAGTATCAGCAATGCATCTACATACTGTGGGAGTAGAACCCACAGCCTTTTGCATTGAAAGCTAGTACACTACCTGTTGTGCTATTAACAATTCAAGCTGACTCAGTATAAGTAGCACTAAACTTCTTTTCCCCTGATGCTCTTAGCTCCTTGTAAAATCCACTCGACACTCAACTGAATCTCTCAACTTTGCAGTACATGAGCACAAGAAATCTGGAAAAAGCAAAAACTTATTGGGGGGGTTAAAAGCCCAAAAACCAGGGACACATTTTAAAAATTGTTTGTATAACCTTGGAATGTTGAGAGAATAAAATGCTGTGTTACCGCCATGCATTTCACTGCCCAAGTCTTGAACCCAGGACCCCGTACACTACAGTCAGAGCAATATACCACTATGTCAAATCAGCTGTTACTTGAAAGACAGGAAGACTGAAAGTTAAATGGCTATCATTTAGTGAATTCAGTTCTTACCATAGCTCTCAACCTCTTAGCACAAATCACCTGGTCAAAGCCAATAATGGGGGAATAGAGCCCCAAAATAGGGACACATTTCAAATATTGATCTTACAAACTTAGAAAATTGCTAGAATAAAATGTTTTGTGTTACCATGTACTTTCTGAAGAATATGAAGTCTGAAATTCAAATGTCTGAAAATCCAGAAAACCACAGATTTTATGAGAAACAGAACAAAATTGTGAGGCAAAAATCTGAATGCTTTTTCACAAGCGGCGGTGGGTAGGGACTTCAGGTTGTTGGTACCTGTGCCCAAGGTTCAGGGTTTGAACCTGTGTTCCTCTCTAGCCACCAGTTATAGTTAACTGGGGCATTTTAGACACACACACACACACACACACTTGGCTCTGTTTCATCTCAGGAAAGAGCTCTCACACACACACACACACACACACACACACACACACACACACACACACACACACACACTCAGCTCCATTTCATCTCAGCAAAAAGCACACGCACACACACACACACACACACACACACACACACACACACACACACACACACACACACAATCAGCTCTATTTTATCTCAGCACACACACACACAATCAGCTCTGTTTCATCTCAGCAAAGAGCTCCATTTCAGTAACCCAAGCTCACACACACCTTGCAAACTTCTGTTTTTGGACTGTAGACCTTGCAGTCAAAAGAAAAGCTCCATTTCCGTTCTGGAGGCCCGCATGTGTGCGAGCACATACTGAAGACCTTCTAGCCCAATCCCCTTCCAGTCTATGTGGCTGTAACTGCATAGACTTCTGGGTCATCTGTGAGACTGTTGCCTTCTTCTGAATTTGGACTGATTAAACAGCAGTCCAGATTTGAGTTTCCACTCACGCATGCATTAGTTTTGTTTTTTAATTTTGGTTTTCAGCTGGGGGGCAGCAGTCCTGCAGTCCAATAGGATGAGCCACCACTGTATCTTTCATAGTATTTTTGTTGATCTAGTCCCTCTTCTATAGTCTTATAAGAATGACACTTCTTGCCTTAATTGCTTTATAGTTTTCTCTATTTGATACTTCCATGATGGTATGCAATTTCTCCCATTCCTTTCCTCACTACGCTGTGTACTTGTGGTAGAACTTTATCAGTTATTAATATAGCAGTACAGTAATAGACCTATTTACTTCTGTTATATCACATGGATCTCTATGGACAGTTATAATTACTGCATTCATTTGTTTTATCAGACTTCTGACTTTTTGGGCTTTATTGACCTTCTACAGTCTAGTTCTCTCATTGATCTTGATATATCTATCCATGTCTATTAAATCAAGCAACTCTTCTCTTAGCTCATTTTCTTCCAAACTGAGGGCACATCCCTTGTTTTTCATTTCCTGTGGGCATTCTATAGAAAGTTCTATAGCATCTTCCTGTGGCACTTTCTCTTCAGTTTCACCCTGTGCCATCTGTTGATCTGTTATATGTGAACTCACTGGCCTATCACTCCTCAACATTGATTGCATCAGAGTTTCCAGTTTCCTGTTCCTTTCCTTGCTGTCTAGATTCAAGTAAATGTTTATACTGATTTCCTGTGGAAGGCTCCAAAATATCTTGATATGGCACCTGACCAATTGCTTCCTGTTCTACTGGTTTCCCCTTAATTTGGATATCCCTTGGTCTATCCTATTGTGGTGCATTCTGTATTCAATTTTCTACACTGAATCCTTCACTTTGCAGGTAATCCATAACTTCAGTTTCTATTTCTTTAACTTCTCCATTACTAATCTCTTTTCTACTTTTCCTCTTTGTCTTTTTATTTTTTGCATTGTAAAGTTTTCCATGTTTGGATTCCGCTACCTGTATTTCTCTTCAAATATCTTTGGTGCCGCTCTTTTTGCATTGGATAGCTTTGCTTTCTCCTTTACATAAATATTACACCATATTAAATCTCTTTTTCTTTCCCATGTCCATATTTCCTCTTCAGATGATTCCGGATTTTCCTGTTTCTCCTTACTTTGGGGACTCACTCCATCATGCTGTGATGTAACTTGTATTATACCTTCTACACCAAATCCTTCACTTTGCAGGCACTCTAGGACTTCAGCTTCTATTTTTTAACTTCTACTTTACTAATCTTCTTTTCTACATTCCATCTTTGTGTTTTTTTATTGTAAAATGTTCCATATCTAGATACCTTTGCCTGTATTTCTCTTTGAATATCTTTTGGGCTGTCTTCTTTATATTGATTAATTTAGCTTTCTTCTTTGCGTAAATATTGTACCATTTCAAATCTTTCTTTCCCATGTCCATATTTATTTTTTATATTGTTCAAATATCTCTAGGTTTTGTTGTTTATATTTTTGCACTTTCTCTGATGCTTCTTTTTCCAAATAGCTCAAAGTTTCTTGATCTATATACTGTTTTTCACATATTTGTTATATTAAATGCAAATTTTCATTTGAAGTTTCTGAAAGTTTTGCTTGTGGGAATATTTTTCTTTCCTTTAATTTCTCTCTTAATTGTTTTGTATATCTTGTGTCTAGAAATTCTGGGCTTTTTGCATAACAGTAACAATACATAATTTCTTTCTTATCCTCAGTAGTCCACTCTATCATGTTTATGGCTCTTCTTTGGCCTATCAGTTTTTGTGATTTTTGTAGACTGCTACCTCCTTCTACAACAGGGGGGGGGGGTCCTCCTCCTGGGCCTGATCTAACTCTTTTGTAGGAATGTTTCCATATTTTGAGGATTCTACACTGTCATATTTTCTAATCCTGGCACCAGTGCACCTACCAGGATTGAGCCCTTTTTTATCCTGGGTCATGTGCACCCAGCTATCTTTTAATTTTTGACCTACTTCTGTCCATGATATATGATATATAAATACAGTCTATATATCAGTGTTACCTTGGCAAGATTTTTGTGAAAACAGGGTCAACCTCACAAAGGTACTCACTAAGATTTGACAAATTCAGTTTTAGCACTACTCCTCTTCTTTGCTTGCTGACTTTTTCATCTCTCTATTTGGATCCTTGTCAATAGCCAGTGTAGATTCAGATATGATGACAAAGATACAGGAACACAAACTCGGTGACATATTTTATAAATGAATAGTGTTGCTGAGCAAAGACCCCGCACTCTGTATGGTCCATGACTACTGTAGCTCTCCACTTCAGCTCATCCCTTCCTTAGCCAACCTAATGATAAGCCATAACTTTCTCCTTCCAGGAAGACAAACGGGCTTTGATCAGTAGGCTCAAGCAAAGGTAGGGCTGGAAAGGATTAACACAGAAGTTTAAAAAATGTGGTGTTCCTTATGGTTTGGAAAGTCTTATGCACTGCAGTTTGTTTGGGAAGGTGTTCCAGTCCAAAAAAAAAAAAAAATCAAAAACCCATTCAAATGCCCAACAGTTAACATTGATAATGTGGTACTGACACCATAATGACTTCTTGCAGCTAGAGACAGCTGATGTAGAAGCAATCAACTGTCTGTCTTTGTTCTTTATTGAAAAACTGCAATTATCCAAGTGCTGATCATCATCTTTCTAAACTTTGCAGTACCATACATTATAAAATCTATGAGGCGCTATTTTTATTTTTAAAACAGGTCCTAAACGTTTTATTATTTCATCCATAGCCTTGATCCAGTTTATTAAAAGCATTCTGATAAATTAGTTTAGGAAGGTAAAATGTGAAGGGGCCACATTCACGGCTTGAAACTGATTATGTACCATTGACCTAGCACAATTTATATTAATAGTTATGCCAACCCAGGCTTATGAAAGTTGATAATTTTGCTACTTTCATTGCCCATCTAGACTTCGCCTCAAAAAATATTACTTAAAATGTGTTTTAGCAGGAACTTTTTTTAATACCATGATTTGATTACAGCTTTATTTCAAAGAAATGTATATTCATATCTAGTCCAGAAATGATATAATGCTAGTGAAATATAATAAGGATTTGTGTACCTTCATACAATACTAGTGAAATACGGTCATGAGAAGTACACCATCAGCCTAATATTTGCATTCTTTTGCACAGTCCTCTAAGTCAGTCTTCTTCCAGAACACATCTTTGTTCAACAGTACACAACCCAGATAGTAAATCATTTTACTAGCAGCAAATATGCCTCATTAGGCCTTGACAAAATATATATTCAAAAGAGTAAAATTGATAACTACATTATAATAAACCTCTGTTTCATAACCCTATTTATTCATTACATGGCTTTTTTTTCCATTTATAATTCCTTGTCTAGTTCAGGCATCAGTTATTCTCCTGCAGACAGTTCAATGCTTATACTATATTAAATCACATCAGAAGTAGATTCAAGAATCTAGAATAAAAATGTTTTGATATTCTTATAGCACTATGAAGATTTTATCTATTTATGCATAAAACTATGCTTATACTGATCAATTCAAATCTAACCTGTGCAAATAGAACATTAGATTCAGTAACATACCTTTCAATCCTATACCATTACACTCTCACATTACCTGGCACACAGACAAAACAATGCCAATGCTGTTATCCACAGACAACAATAATACTCAGCAAACATTCAATTACCTTGTTTATCCCCTAGCCTTTGCTCTTTAGACCAGAATATTGACTTATGTGAATTACACAAAAAAATATTAATTACTAAA
Source organism: Protopterus annectens (assembly GCF_019279795.1). Taxonomy (NCBI): domain Eukaryota; kingdom Metazoa; phylum Chordata; order Ceratodontiformes; family Protopteridae; genus Protopterus; species Protopterus annectens. Next base: position 13,076,934 of record NC_056751.1, read on the forward strand.
GCCCAGAAATTATCTCACCCTACCTCTAGAATGCATATTTTTGGCATCATTCCTCATTTCACAATTAGGATTACTTGCGCCAAGCAGCAGGCTCAGTGAGCAACATACAATAGTGGAAACTATATAGTCTTGAAATTCAACCCTATATTACTTTCCATGAGAGCCCTTACTTGGCTTCACACATTCTTCCGATAATATGTTTATATACCCTTTTTACTGCGATTTCTTATGTATCAATTCATTACTCCTCTAACAGTTGTATATATAAATGCAGTGTGCAAACACTAAATTTTAATTGATAAAGACATTAAGGATGCTTACTTTACTCTTAATTTCCCACTACACTATAACCATTGTCTTTAAAAAAATCATATGCAGAAACATGTCCCTTATTACCTTAAATTAAGCAGCCTTTTAACAAACCACACCGAGGATGCCCACTTTGTACCCTTGGAGGAGCTTCCACAGCCACTTCCTATTCACTTATTAGTGTCTGTTCTTTAATTATTCAGTTGTGCCAACAGACAATTATTACAATTTTCTTCAAATATAATGTTTATTAGTTTTGCAAGATTTATAACAGAAAAAACAGAAACATCAAGACACGACATAAAACATTATATACAATTATCAGTCTTGCTATACAAAAGGATTGCAACCATGTAACAAGCAGACATATTCCATCATAGCAAGTCAATAAAAAAGAAAAGGAAAATAAAAATAAAAGGTGATAAAGGAACTACTTCTATCCTAAACACTCAGGGTAGTTGTATCAACAACATGAACCTCAGGAATAGAAAGTAGCGAAGAGACCCCTTTATAAGAAACTAACGTGATACAAGAACATATATAATTTGTCCATATTTAACAGGTGAATTAGCGATGGTTAGAGGAAAGAATGTAAGTTTGAGTAGAATAAAGAAGAAAAAGGGGGGAGTATATTGTGAGAGAACACTCTTCACAATACTTACAACTATTTACAACTTGGATGCCGTAACAAATGTGCAAAGGGACATCATATAGTGCGACTGACAATAGATTATCATCAGCATTAATTTGTTATAGGTCTGAACGGTACAAACACAAAAGGTCTTCACAGATTCTGTTAGTAGTAGTGATTGTTGTATGACTATTATTTTGACTGAATTAAGTCAAAGATACTGCACCAGTATTTCTGGAAATAGTCTTTTTTCTTTTAACTGTTAGAGCAAAAGTTATGTGCAGATATATACTTAATTGCCATAGTTTTAACATTTTCCCAAGAGATTGCTGAGGGATTTACCCAGTTCTTAGCTATAAAGCATTTGAGAAGAGCACACACAGTTATTAAGATGCATCTCCGAATACCTGTTATAGGTTTAGGAATAATTGTCAGGACTGTGGTTTGCCAGGAAAAGGTGGTCTTTTCGTACCCCATTTTTTCCAGTTGAGCTCTAAGACACCACCATAATTTATATATATTTTTTCAACTCCAAAATATGTGGAGTAAATCTTAATGCTGGAGAGAATTATTACAATTTTCTGCCATCCCTTTAATTTTATAACCAATATATTTGGCTGGTAGCCTGATTAACTTTCTCTAAACATTTCTCCTGTCTTTGTAAAAATCACCCAAATGCTTATACTATATTAAATCACTTAGTATATTAGATACACTTTACAGGCATATACAACTATTTAACATCTATTAATGCATCCACAGAGTGGAGACAGAACCAAAATTCCATTCAATTCACCATGGTTACTGATTTTTCCCACAATAGACTTGTACTGCATTGCAGGCACTTCTATTTGCATCACTACAAAGACTTTCCCTGTATTACCCAAGGGAGGTCAGTCATTACATGAGGGAAGCCAGTCAAACACTTTTCCCCTTCACGGTGCCTTTTATTTCATGTTTTTCGTTAATGCTTACAGTGCAGTACAGCCATAACATCTCTGTTCATGCCCCTTAGCAAATCTGGGTTTCCACCTTATTCACATCTAAGTCAGACAGTAAATCCTTTTAATAGCAGCAAATTTATTATTATTGTCAAATTTGCTCATTCACCCAATTACACACAGAACCTAATTATGTGCTATGCTCAAGGCCAATCACCCCTCAAGTAAATTATATATTTCATTTATTGTGATATATTATTATATTTGTTATCCAGAAAGAACTGCAATGTAGCACTGAAATGAACAGACATTTTTATTTTTCACACAGTTAATTGTTTTCCAGTGCTATATTTCTAAATAATGATATAAATTCACATTCTGTAAACTCATTTCAGCTGGGCCAGCTGAAGGGCTTGTATTCATAACTGTTTTTTTCAGAATTATTTACATACCTCAGTAATACAGCTTCTGCTATAGATCAAACCAGACTCATTGTCCACCATCCGTGGAATAAAATGTCTTAATACACTATGTTCTAATGTGTCTCTTCCCTCTCTTTGTATGCCCCCCCCAACAGTATCATCTGAAACTACCCAGTCATACATTCATCCACCTCTCTCAGCTGCATGGCTCTTCATGATTTTATATCTGGCATGGCATCCTTAAGTATATGAATTTTGCTAAGGATTAACTGGGTCTAGTATGACATATAGGTAGTCATGCCTGGGGAAAGAATGCTGAGTTATGTATCTAGTTCAAGAAACACAACTAGTTTTTTAAGAAACCAGTGCTACAGAATGAGCACTTGGTTCTTATTAAAGATAACAGATTATCTCCTTTGGCTTAGTCACCCTTAGGATTATGTGAGCACTGCTGTCAGCTTGTGTACACAGCCTCTACCATGGCATCTGCCTCCAATCCTCCTATTAACCACTTCAGCCACAGGCAGGTCAGCTGATCCAGTCTGTTGGTAGGATATATCTCTTTCTAGGGTGGGTGTAGCTTAAAACCGTCAACAATTACAGTATCTACTGGAATAGCAAGGTTCAGGTTCACACACATCATATGCTGAGGATCAGAATCATCATTAAATCGGAAATTAATCAGGTACAATACTGCTCAGACAAGCTCCACGTGGGTTTACAGAGTGGTCCTAGCAGCAAGGAATTCAAAAAAGCGACTACCTTCTGGATTTAAGTATCTTTGCTTTTTTTTCATTGGAAATAGCTTCTGTAGCTTACTTTGAACTAGCCTGAACTGTTTTTTAACTGATTGCTGCATTATTTTAAAATCTGCACTTAAAGTTACATTTAGTCGAATTTGATCGAAAGTTTGCTTGTTTGTTTGTTTAATTTAACTGTGGAGGCTGCCCACTAAAGTGTGCTAGCCTGTGTAACTAATTTATCACTGTCTCTGCATTTTCTGTGTATTTCTACCAAAAAAACAAAAAAATAATCTTTGTTTTCCTGCCTTCCTCGACTAGCTTAGACCAGTTTACAGGCATTGCTGTATTCTGGGCTGTGGTGTAGTTCCTGTGTTGTCCATTACCTTACTTGGACAGAAGGAAGTTTCTTTGCTCACCAGTGGGAGTGGGGAGCCTTGAGCAGCCTACCTGTCCTTGGGGGAAGTGACCTCAGCACAAGAAGCTGTAGTAATTGGTTGTTTGGGACCATTCCTAGCTCTTTTGTAGTTCACTGTTTAAAATCCGCCTCTGGGCGTTTTTTTCTGGCTATACTGCTCAGACAAACTCCACGTGGGTTTATATAGTGGTCCTAGCAGCAAGGAACTCAAAAAAGCGACTACCTTCTGGATTTAAGTATCTTTGCTTTTTTTTTACTGGAAATAGCTTTTGTAGCTTACTTTGAACTAGCCTGAAATGTTTTTTAACTGATTGCTGCATTATTTTAAAATCTGCACTTAAAGTTACATTTAGTCGAATTTGATCGAAAGTTTGCTTGTTTGTTTGTTTAATTTAACTGTGGAGGCTGCCCACTAAAGTGTGCTAGCCTGTGTAACTAATTTATCACTGTCTCTGCATTTTCTGTGTGTTTCTACCAAAAAAACAAAAAAACAAAATAATAATCTTTGTTTTTCCGCCTTCCTCGACTAGCTTAGACCAGTTTACAGGCATTGCTGTATTCTGGGCTGTGGTGTAGTTCCTGTGTTGTCCATTACCTTACTTGGATAGAAGGAAGTTTCTTTGCTCACCAGTGGGAGTGGGGAGCCTTGCGCAGCCTACCTGTCCTTGGTGGAAGTGACCTCAGCACAAGAAGCTGTAGTAATTGGTTGTTTGGGACCATTCCTAGCTCTTTTGTAGTTCACTGTTTAAAATCCGCCTCTGGGCGTTTTTTTCTGGCTATACTGCTCAGACAAGCTCCACGTGGGTTTACAGAATGGTCCTAGCAGCAAGGAACTCAAAAAAAAGCGACTACCTTCTGGATTTAAGTATCTTTGCTTTTTTTTCACTGGAAATAGCTTCTGTAGCTTACTTTGAACTAGCCTGAACTGTTTTTTAACTGATTGCTGCATTATTTTAAAATCTGCACTTAAAGTTACATTTAGTCGAATTTGATCGAAAGTTTGCTTGTTTGTTTGTTTAATTTAACTGTGGAGACTGCCCACTAAAGTGTGCTAGCCTGTGTAACTAATTTATCACTGTCTCTGCATTTTCTGTGTGTTTCTACCAAAAAAAACAAAAAAATAATCTTTGTTTTCCCGCCTTCCTCGACTAGCTTAGACCAGTTTACAGGCATTGCTGTATTCTAGGCTGTGGTGTAGTTCCTGTGTTGTCCATTACCTTACTTGGATAGAAGGAAGTTTCTTTACTCACCAGTGGGAGTGGGGAGCCTTGAGCAGCCTACCTGTCCTTGGGGGAAGTGACCTCAGCACAAGAAGCTGTAGTAATTGGTTGTTTGGGACCATTCCTCGCTCTTTTGTAGTTCACTGTTTAAAATCCACCTCTGGGCGTTTTTTTCTGGCTATACTGCTCAGACAAGCTCCACGTGGGTTTACAGAGTGGTCCTAGCAGCAAGGAACTCGAAAAAGCGACTACCTTCTGGATTTAAGTATCTTTGCTTTTTTTCACTGGAAATAGCTTCTGTAGCTTACTTTGAACTAGCCTGAACTGTTTTTTAACTGATTGCTGCATTATTTTAAAATCTGCACTTAAAGTTACATTTAGTCGAATTTGATCGAAAGTTTGCTTGTTTGTTTGTTTAATTTAACTGTGGAGGCTGCCCACTAAAGTGTGCTAGCCTGTGTAACTAATTTATCACTGTCTCTGCATTTTCTGTGTGTTTCTACCAAAAAAACAAAAAAACAAAAAAATAATCTTTGTTTTCCCGCCTTTCTCGACTAGCTTAGACCAGTTTTCAGGCATTGCTGTATTCTGGGCTGTGGTGTAGTTCCTGTGTTGTCCATTACCTTACTTGGATAGAAGGAAGTTTCTTTGTTCACCAGTGGGAGTGGGGAGCCTTGAGCAGCCTACCTGTCCTTGGGGGAAGTGACCTCAGCACAAGAAGCTGTAGTAATTGGTTGTTTGGGACCATTCCTAGCTATTTTGTAGTTCACTGTTTAAAATCCGCCTTTGCACAACTTTGCGCAGTCGTGCGCATAGCGCAGCGCCGGTTAAACAAGGTTGAACTTTTTCTGGCTCCGCCAAGTTTGCTCTTTAAATTTTCCCTTAAGGAAGCTCCACTCTTAGTATAACCAGACTACTCACTGTCTTATAAGCCTAGCACTTGTTCTCAATACTTCTCTACTAAGTAAGCACTCTCGTACTAAGTAAAGCACTACATCTACTTACCACCCCTGTGAATACCCACTTCCCTTAAAGGTATACCACTCCCGTATACTGTTCTAGCATGTCGAGTGGTAGATTACTGGCGTCGTCTCCAGTTCAGCTGGCCAATCTGGGCATCTTGAGACAATGCTACAATTGTCTCATGTACACAGACAACCCTCTCCTCCTCCCAACAAACACAAATACGTGTGAGAGATGCAACTATATAGCCAGACTGGAGGCTGAACTCTCTCAACCCAGGGCTGGCATGACCAGACAGGAGGAGATGGCAACCACACACACAACAATCCCAGTCCCACATAGACCTACCACAACTGCAAACCAAACACATAAAAACACAAAGACATACTCGGAGGCTCTAATAAAAAACTTACCAAAACAACAGAGGCTCCCAAAGCAGACATCCAAAAATCCACCACCTCAAAACAAAACACATGCAACACATACTTCAATAAATCAGTGTGTCGACCAATCGCAGCCCTTAAGGCCAAACACTAGTAATAGGTGACTCCATAGTCAGACACACTGATGTCCCACTGACCAGGCTGAACAAGGAGAAGGTGACTGTGAGCTGTCTATCGGGGGCTAGGATCCGCCACATAACACACGCACTCAGGTCACTCCAAAGCAAGTACAAATATGACTCCGTCATTGTCCATGCTGGTGTGAATGACCTGAGACGTACCTCCCTGGACTACATGAAAAGAGACATAGAGGAGCTCTCCGATTATGTAGCCCAGGCTGGTATGACCCTGACCCTGAGCAGCATCTTGCCCTCACCAAGAATGATACCACAATACAAAGACAAGATGATCAGCTTTAACAATTGGCTCGAGTACTGGTGTCATTCTAAGGGGATCCAATGTCTGTCTGCCTGGGATGATATGTTGGACAAGCCACGCTGCTTTGCAAGGGATGGCTTACACCTGTCACCACTGGGCTTCCGGATATTGGCAAAGGCTCTTGCCACCCCCATAGTGCCTTTTTTAGGCAAGGCTCAAAAGACAAACCCACCTCCTTAGAAAACAAAAATGGAAAAAAACTAAGGGTAATGCTGCTCAACGCCAGAAGTCTAAATCTCAAAATGCAGGCACTTGATGCACTCCTCAGCATGGAGAACATCGACATCTGTGCAGTAACTGAAACCTGGTTCAAGGCTCCTGAGAGCACCCCAGTGCTACCAGGCTATACTTCGTATCATGCTTTTCGGCCCCAAAACCCGGGCTGAACCACAAAGGGAGGGGGAGTGTCCATATTCATAAAGGACACCCACACCTCCAGGTTAGTAGCAACACATGAAGCAACAGAGACCATACAGGTGCAACTAACCATAGGCAAAACTGCTATACAACTGGTAGCATGTTACAGACCACCCTCCCAACCTCAAGAACCCCACTCAGCCTTCCTGAAGACATTGGAGGATATGAATGTAGCACAAAATACCATCATACTGGGAGACTTCAACTACCCAAACATAGATTGGGTACATTATTCTAGCCCTAATACCCTAGCCCAAAGGTTCCTGGAATTCATAAATTCAAATGCACTGGAACAACTAGTCACCTCTCCCACTAGGGGAGATAATATACTAGACCTGATCATCACAAACATGGGGACAAAATGCTCCACACCGGAAGTATACCCCTCACTAGTGAGATCTGACCACAAACTAATCACCCTGGATATACATATCCCACCTCCACCCCCAGCACAAAAGACCACAGTGAAAAACTTCTCAAAAGAAGACTTCACTCTTCTTAAGAAGGAGATGGTATCCTTTAAGCCCACTGTGCCAGTGGATACCACATCCAGCAATGCCGAATCCTTCACAAATGCTTTCTATGGACATATCCAAGAATGCATGGATCATGCAATCCCAAACAAATCCAAGTCCCTCTCCACCAAATGTAAGTGTCCTGTCTGGTGGACCTCAGCCATAAACAAATTGTATAACAAAAGAAGGAAGCTACTGCACGTCAGAGCGAAATCCCATGAAGGGAAGACGTCTCTGATCAACATTAGCAGAAAACTACGTTCTCTCATAAAAACATCCAAGGCAAACTTTGAGAGAAAAATCACTAAGGACACTAAAGATAACTACAAAGCCTTCTTCAGTTATGTTAGAAACCTGGGCGGAAACCCTCAGATATGCTCAGAGTTGGTTCACAACAACAAAAAATAGACTGAACCCACAGATATTGCTAACATTCTGGCTGACAGGTTCAGTGCAAATTTCTCGCCTCCTTCACCCCCAAAAGAAGAAATACTTATCCCAGCTGAATGTAATCTCCCTGTCATCTCAGATGTCCAAGTGAGAACCGCCCTAAACAAAGCAAAAAACACAGCATCAATGGGACCTGACGGTATCCCGGGGTGCGTGTTACATGAACTCCAAGAGGAGCTAAACCCACACATAAAAATGCTATTTAACCTTAGCCTTACTTCGGGATATGAACCTGTACACTGGTGTACAGCAACAGTGGTCCCACTCCACAAGGGGGGTGCCTCTACAGACCCTGGAAACTACTGCCCCATAAGCTTAACTAGCCTGGTCTGCAAAGCCATGGAAAGAATCATTATGGAGCTCATAAACAGAGACATAGGGGACCTACAGACACTTGACCCCACCCAGTTCGGCTTTGTGAAGGGCAGATCCTGCCTTTTAAATCTGGTTGACTTTTTCGAAACAGTCACTAGAGCCATTGATGAGGGCAAAGCAGTCCATACAGCATACCTGGATTTGGCTAAAGCCTTCGACACAATACCCCACTCAGGCATCATAGATAAGCTAAACAGCTTAAAAGTAAACCCCTATGTCACTAGATGGGTTGCAAACTGGCTAAAGGACAGAACCCATAAAGTTAAAATTGCTGGAGCAATGTCAGACTCAAAGCCGGTCACAAGTGGTGTCCCACAGGGATCTGTCCTGGGACCCCTCTTGTTCGGCATTTATTTCTCAGATGTTAAAGCAAACATGGGAGGGCTGTGGCTGACAAAGTTCGCAGATGACTGTAAACTAGGAGCCATAGTCGATACACCAGCAGACACACACATCCTACAAAAAGGCCTCACTGAAACGGACAACTGGTGCCGTAGTCACGGCCTTAAACTAAATGCCAAAAAATGTATAGTCATCCCTTTGGAAAAACAAAGTATCCACAAATTATCACATAGACAGCAACCCACTGAGTACGGAAAAAGTAATCAGAGACCTGGGGACCCAAGTAGACGGCGACCTCTCATTTGACACCCACATTGCCAAAGTGGTTAGAAAAACATTCTACCTTGCACACCTCATCATGAAGGGATTCACATCCAGATCCAAGGATGTCATTGTACCCCTATATTCCTCCCTCATCAGACCCATGATTGAGTACAATGCCCCATTTGGTATGTACCTCACCCGGCACTTGCAACAGCTGGAGAGACCACAGAAGTACCTCACCAAAAGGATCAAGGGTCTCCAACATATGTCTTATTCAGCCAGACTAAAAAAACTTCAGCTCTATTCAGTGGCATACCGCCTGCTCAGGGGTGATCTCTGCCTGACGTACAAGGCCATGTCCAATCAGGATTTGATGGACATGCTCCACCTCAAAAAATCCAAATCCATCAGGACCACGAGAGCTAAAGACTTAAACCTCGGCACAAGTATGAATAGGACATGCTGGAGGGATAGATTCATAACCCAGAGGCTTCCCATGCTCTGGAATAGGATCCCAGTTCGTATTAGGCAGAGCCCCTCACTGACTCTCTTCAAGAGAAATCTTGATGAGTGGATGGGAGATCGAAAGTTTACCCCAGGGGTCACATCTGTGTCACTGCTAGACAGGGGCACAGTAAACTAATTCTATTATATAAGGGGACCTTCATTGTGTCACTACTAGACAGAGGCACAGTATTCTAGATTTATTCTGTACATTTTTGTACCATTTCATGGGGTGGCAAAAGCCACATCACTATGGCTAGGCTTACAAATGCCCCAGGGCAGATAGCCTAGTATTATACTATGAAACTATAAAACTATGAAACAATGATAACCATGGGAAATAATTTGTGTAAACTGCAAATCCTGTCTGTGTATCACATCTGTATGCTGTTTTGTCTGTCTATCACATCTGTATGCTGTTTTACAGAGGATTTCTTGTGGATATGAGATAGTGATGACAGCTGAACTGTTTCATTTTTTCCCTCTGTCTCTCCCTGTCTGTGTGGATTCCTAGGGTTAAAGTCCATCCTAGTGCATGTGACTGGTAATTCAAATGGTAACTGTACATTCTGTGCCACCAGATTAACTCTGATCACATCTGCAATTAAAATTGTGAATATCATTCATATATGTGGTAATGCAGAAATCCTGTTTTGGCTATCTAGTATTACATATTTTACACAGATGGACCAAAATCATTGAATGCGCCACCTAGATTAAATAATCTACTACTATGGTTGTGGACTGATATACAACTGTACACTCTTGGACACAAACAATAACTAAGACTGCCCTGAGAAACTGCATGCCATATACAGATTACAGAATGCATTAGCTTTGTCCTTAACAATTAACATCATTCATACGGCTTAACTATATCCTGGGCAGTAAGAATGAAGTGTTAAGGGTTAAACATCATTTCAGAGAATTAAAGCCACCAAGGTGAACCTAATATATATTTCTTAACAATACTCCTGTGTACATTACAGCCTGCAAACATTGTCTAGAAAAATCCATTGACTTATGTGAGAGTGTGTGTCTTATGGCATAGAGTCTGTGTGTTTAGTGCTGACCTTGCATAAACCTACTGCAGAGAGAAAATGCTGCCATGTCAAGATACGCATTATCAACTTATTGCATAAAGTCTCATAATAAATTAAACAAAAGTGACTTCCTGTAATATCAATCATGCACAACCACCTACCTGCTTTTTCATTCATCCGTTGTTGAACAGATTGGTTCAATATGCTAGCAAATGATAAAGATATTACATTCAAATATTTTGTTCAGCAAACATTACATAGTACAGGAAGAAACCTATCTATGTCAAACAGAGCTCCTCATTAGCACTCTTCAAGAATGATTGGATGAGAAATAGGAAATTCACCCCAGGGATCACTTCTGTGGCTCTGCTCGACAGGGGCACAGGAAAATAATTTTCTTGGGTGGCGAAAGCCAGGGTACCTTTTTGGCTAGGCTTATATAGGCCCTAGGGCTAATAGCCTAGTACCTACCTGTACACCTAAAACACATTTTAACAACATGGTAAAAAGGAGTGTCTCATCAAATGTCAACCGCTCATAATACCAAAGTAAGAAAGAACAATCACTTAAGTCTGAAACTAAAATGATCAAAAATAAAATAAAACTATTTTTTTTTTGCAGGGCACCAGGGCCCTCTGCACTCTTCACATTTCCTGCTGATTATATATACCAACTCCAAAATCGTATGACAGCAGAGTAATGACAAAGTCTCTGTCCCTGCTGTACCACGACTTTATACAAGTGGCTGCTGGCTACAACTCCATTTTAAAGAATGTTTGCTCGTATTTACAGCCACAAAAAGTGTTCACTCATATTAGCATTTGCTACATTGACCTGCAATCAAATAAAGATGGTTAACATAGAACCTAACCTTGGAAATGACGTAGGTAAATTATGAAAGTTAAGTCAGATAAAGGCATTTACTGTACAGCATATAATTAGAAAATCAAATATTATGATGTACTTAGTGTCTATAGAGGCAAGAGTACATCACCTAAAAGGTATAAAGAGCTACATTAATCCAGATGTAATTCATCTAGTTTCAAACTGTTTCATTACATCCTTTTGGATTTTTTTCTGTGTATTAGTATTATGGTTAACTACAAACAGTCACCATTTCTTGAACCACTTGCAATAGCATATTTATGTTTGTCCTTCGAATAAGAGAAAGATACCATAAATGTACGTAAAATATAACACACAAAGTTTATAATGTAGTTGTTCTTCCTTTAAAGCATATAACAAATATGCTAGCAAATACTTATCTGCCAATAAAAAACCTGTAAATGCCAATAAAAAACAAAAGTCTGTCTTGCCAAGTGTAATGTAGACTGGGTCAGGAAGCTAATGTTTTTGGAATAAAACAGTGCTCTATAATTAGACATTAGTATAACAGCATCCATTACAGGCCAAGTACATTGCATTACTTATTTTAATGTATCACTAAGTTTTCGTCAGGGCCTGAGAGACTTCTGAAATAGATGATATGAATTCATTGTCTGTGAGAACCTTCATAATAGGCTACTTAAGAAGTCTAAAAGTAAATGCACATTATGACATCAATGCAGCACGAAGTGCCATGTTCCACATCCATGAAATTTGGGATTGATATTAGAAATATATGATGTTGTACACATTGCTTATTTAAAATTTTTATTTAGGTTATTATTCTACTCGGTTATCAGTGCTATTTCATGCAAAACAGAGATCATATTTTTATAAAAAACAATAAAAATGCATAATTTTCTTAAATCATTAAATGGATTAAAATGTCATCAAAGTGAAGTGGGAGAACACTGACAGGTATTATGAAGAAAAATACTACACAAATTTTAATCTATTTGAATTCCTCTATTTATTTAATATTACTTTTGCTAAACTGAAACAAATGGTGAAGAACATTATTTCACAGGGTGGAGCAGTGGTGCAGACTTAGTGTTGCTGACTTACAAAATTTGGTTATTTTGCTCGTTTCTTAGCTGGGCTGCCTTCTGTGTGGAATCTATATATCCTACTTGTGTCTTCACAGGCTTTCTGCAGGTGATCCATCAAGCCAAAGACATGCCATAAGTGAACTGGAAATCTCTTAAATTGCCCACAGGTGCATGTACCATGTGAAACTGTGTGCGTGTGTGTTTGCTTGTGTGTGTGCATGTGTGCACGTGCACACATCCAAATCCCTTGATAGGTCGGTGCCCTTGCTCAGGATGAGTTTATCTGCTTTCTGCCCACTAAGTACTTTACTAAACTTCAGCTGTACTGCATTCCTACAGTGTATTAAGCAGGTAATAGAAGAATGAATGAAAGAGTGAATAAGTGATTGAATCAATCCATTCACTGAGAAAGTCTTGCATTTTGCCAAAGATTTAGTGCTGATACAGCTACAGCTTTCTTTATACAGCACTCATTGTTTGTAATGTGCTTTATTCTTATCAGCTGTATCAAAATAATGCAGAGGAATTACCATAATGAAAAGAAAATGGAGTCTAAAGATTTCTACTGTAAATTATAAAAAATCTGAAAAGAAAAATGGAATGTTCTTATTTCAATAATTGTAATGCATTCTTTTACTTCCAATATATTCTTTTACTTCCATGGAGATTAGAGATTTATAGGATTACCATCAGATGGATTAGGAAGAGAAATGACTAGAACCCAAGCTGTTCAAGAAAATGCATGTGTCAAAATGATACTGGTTGACATTGTTTCACCAAGAGCCTTTGCATCTCCTTACTTATACACTGTTCAAAGACATTGACTTAGTAATGGTTATGGTGGAACTGTGCTTCGGCAACCTCTTACTTATATACTGTTCCGAGACCCCCCCCCAGTAATGGGTATGGTGGGGCTGTGCCTTGGCACCCCCTTACTTATATACTGTTCAGAGATCCTCCCTCAGTAATGGTTATGGTGGAACTGTGCCTCGGCACCCTCTTACTTATATACTGTTCAGAGACCCTCCTTCAGTAATGGGTATGGTGGGGCTGTGCCTTGGCACCCCCTTACTTATATACTGGTCAGAGACCCCCCCCCAGTAATGGGTATGGTGGGGCTGTGCCTTGGCACCCCCTTACTTATATACTGTTCAGAGATCCTCCCTCAGTAATGGTTATGGTGGAACCGTGCCTCGGCACCCTCTTACTTATATACTGTTCAGAGACCCTCCCTCAGTAATGGGTATGGTGGGGCTGTGCCTTGGCACCCCCTTACTTATATACTGTTCAGAGACCCTCCCTCAGTAATGGTTATGGTGGAACTGTGCCTCAGCACCCTCTTACTTATATACTGTTCAGAGACCCTCCCTCAGTAATGGGTATGGTGGGGCTGTGCCTTGGCACCCCCTTACTTATATACTGTTCAGAGAGTCTCCCTCAGTAGTGGGTATGGTGGGACTGTGCCTTGGCACCCCCTTACATTTATACTGTTCAGAGACCCTCCCTCAGTAATGGTTGTGGTGGAACTGTGCCTTGGTACCCTCTTACATATATACTGTTCAGAGACCCTCCCTCAGTAATGGGTATGGTGGGGCTGTGCCTTGGCACCCCCTTAC